>NC_056729.1:690257485-690443219 GCF_019279795.1 Protopterus annectens | reverse complement strand
AGCAAGAGGACCTCCAATAGTAATAGAAGAGGATAAATAAGACAATAATGGTACATTTGTAGTACTGAGGATTACAATGGCATTCCACCGAAAACTGCTATAATGGAGCTTAAGAAAATTCTGGGAGAAATAATTAGCTTTCAGCAGGGAATATTACTTATAGGTGGAGACTAGACTTTGATTTGCAATAGTGAAGATGTGTCTGGGGGCCCAGAAGGGAAAATATAACAAAGGAATGTAGTTTTTTAAAGAAATATATGAAAATATTTGGCATGGATATTCAGAGTGAATTTACATATTATTCCCCAAAACACAAAAACTGGGCTAGGCTACACAGAATTTGCAATTCATAGGAACATGTGCTCTAACTGAATGTCTTCATACACACCCAATAACTATTTCAGATCATATGCTAATAACAACTAAAATAAAAACACAGAATATTGAAATAAAAATGAGACACTGCTGCTTTCCAACTTATCTGAATAAGGAATGGGTAGTGGAAAGTATTCAGCAGCTATCAGAGAAGACAGAAATTTATTCTGAAAAACAAAAAAAAAACAGCTAAGGAGTGGGATAAAATTAAAGTGGAGTTTAAAATAGGGTGGAAATAAAAGACAGGGGGATATGGTTAAGAAGTAACAAGAATTATTTAGAGGGACTGGCAAATGATAAAGTACTGCAAAATTGGGGGAATCTCACAGAACAAGAACAGGAGCAACTGCAGAATGCTAAACAGAAAATAAGGGATTGCTCTGATAATATGCATGAGTTTAGAAAGATTGCTGTTAAGCAACTGTTTTGGATAATACCTCTATAGCAAAAAAACTTTTAGCCTAACAACTTGGGCAACAGAAAGTAGAAATGGCTGTCACCAAGCTTAGGCAGCCTATAACAAGGAAGATAAGGGATTTTGCAAAAGTAATTGGCCCTAGGTGTGAGTGCGTGTCTTTCGTGGAAGGTCGTGCGCCGGGCTGGCAACTCGACACTGTAAAACTCCATTGCCAATCATGAGCGGACAGGTGATCCACTGTGGCGACCCCTAACCAGGAAAAGCCGAAAGAAGAAGAAGAAGATTAGAAATATTTCTTAAATTCTATGATTGTCTGTATAAAGCAGAGAAATATGGAAATCAAGAAAAGGTATGAATGGAAATGTTTATAGAACAATTAAATATGCCAAGGTTAGAGGTAGAGGAGACTCCATTACTAACAGTTATGATAGGAGGAAATGAGATAAAAATGGTGATGTATAACCAATCTACAGTTAAGTCCTCAAGAATCAATGGTATTCACGTGGAAGTTTGGAAGCTAGGTGGGAAAAAACTGATAAGATATGGATGGTTTTGTTTAATAGTATTTTAAGATCAGGAGAAGTGCCAATATCCTGGAAGAAAGCGTTGGTAGCTGTAACACCTAAATGAGGTAAAGATCTAACAGATCCAAATTCAAACAGCCCAAATTCAATACCAAAGCATGATTATAAAGTGCATATGTCTATAATGGCTAAAAGAATGGCAAATGTGATGCCAAAACTGATAAATAGAAGTTATGTCCTTACCATAACGTTCCATGTGGAGTGTTCATCTCGCCTTTGTTCTTACACATGGGTTCGGAGCCGATCCTCGGCTCCGTGCCGGCCGCTTGCAAGCTCTGCATCGAGAGGAAGCTCGAGACAATCTAATACCCACAATCCCCCTCTGCCTTTACCTCAGATCTAGTTTGCAAGCAAACCAATCTCTAGAGAGAGCACATTCATGCTTACATCACATATGCACAGAACTAAGAGTCTATACATAACTATATATAAAAAGACACATAGACAAATATATATACATGCCAACTATGTACACAACATCTGCAAAGCAGAAGCAGAATGCTCCCGGCCAGGCATCAAAAAGAACGTTCTTCTTAAGGGAGGGTGGGAATGTAAGAACAAAGGCGAGATGAACACTCCACATGGAACGTTATGGTAAGGACATAACTTCTATATGTGATAGTGTTCAATCTCGCCGTTTGTTCTTACACATGGGTAGCGTCCCTAGCTCCTTGTTCCTGAGGAAGTCACGGAAGGACGTTCTTGAGCACAGTGGAACCAAAGGTTGCCCTGTCCCTAGAAGCCTTGTCTACCTTATAATGAGAAATGAATGTATGTGGCTTAGACCAAGTAGCAGCCGCACAAATAGCGTCTAGTGGTAGGCGGGCTGCATGAGCCAGAGATGTAGACACTGACCTTGTGGAATGTCCTTTGGGTTTGTGTAAGAGAGTTAGATTTGAGGAATCATAGACATAGATTATACAATCCGTTAGCCACTTAGAAAGAGTTCTTTTGGTAACCGCTAGTCCTTTCCTGCTATCAGCAAAGGCCACAAAAAGTTGATCAGTTTTTCTGTGATCTTTTGTTCTATCCAAGTAAAATCTTAGTTGTCTGTGAACATCTAATTTGTGCAACATATACTCCATTTTGTTGGAGTGATTTTTGAAGAAGGTGGGTAATTCAATGGACTGATTAATATTGTTAATAGAACACACTTTAAGGAGGAAGGATGAATTAGTTCGAAGAGAAACTCTGTCAGAATGAAAGATCAAATAAGGGTGCTTGATGGAGAGAGCCTGAAGTTCAGATACTCGCCTAGCAGAAGTAATGGCTACCAAAAAGAGAGTCTTCCAGGACAAAAATTTTAATGGGCAAGAAGAGGCAGGTTCAAAGGGGGGCAACATTAATTTAGATAACAACAAGTTTAGACTCCAAGGTGACGTAGGAGATCTGACTGGTGGTCTAATATGAATAACCCTTTTAAAAGGCTTTAGAAAGTCTGTGGGCCATAACAGGAGCCCCACATTCTTCCACATGGAAATTTGAAATGGCAGCCAATTGAACTCTTAGTGTAGCAGGAAAAGCACCCTGATGGAATAAGTCCGTTAAAAACTCTAATATTTTATTCAAAGGAGCTATAAAAGGATCCACTTGCTGTGTATTCGCCCAGAATACAAATCACTTCCATTTACTAGAATATGTTTTAGTAGTGGAAGCTTTATGAGAAGCCACCAATATATTCCGAACTGCTGGCGAAAGAAGATCAGACCTGGCTAAGTTGGGAATTGGAGCAACCAAGCTGCTAGATGGAGGGACAGGAGGCGCGGGATGGGGAGCCCCTGATGAGTGAGTCAATAGATCTGGCTCTGGGTCCAGAATCCAGGGTCCCAATGCAGTGTGTCTTCAGGAAGGAAACCAAATTTGACGAGGCCAGAATGGGGCAATGAGGATTATTGTCCTGTGTAGGTTTCTGGCTTTCTGGAGAAACTTTGATATCAGGGAAATGGAGGAAATGTACAGGAGTCCTGGGGCCAATCGTGAATCAGTGCGTCCTGGGGACTTCCCTGGAGGGGTAATAGGGCAAAGTAGCTCCTGCATTTGGCGTTCATTGGAGGCAAACAGATCACAGGAAGGTTGGCCCCGTGCGAAAAATCCTTTTCGCCACTGACTGTTTAGGGACCACTCGTGCGGTAACAGGATTGCTCTGCTCAGCCTGTCGGCTATGACGTTGGATGACCCCGGGATGTGCGTTGCTATTAGAAAGCGACCCGTGGACTCGCCCACTGCCAGATTCTCATGGCCTCTCTGCATAGCTGATAGGACTTGGTTCCCCTTGCTTGTTTATGTGCCAGACTACAGACATGTTGTCCGTCTGAACTGCAATAGTTCCCAGAGGAAGAAGGGGAGCAAAGTGTTGCAACGCTAGAAACACTGCCCTCAACTCTAGAACATTGATGTGCAGATTGTACTCAAATTGGTCCATTCGCCTTGGACTGTCTGTCCCTGAAAGATACCCCCACCCTATCAGGGAAGCGTCCGTGGTCACCGTAACTGTAGGTGGGTAGCACAAATGGTCTCCCTTGGAAAGGTTGCACGTTGAAGCCACCAGTTTAGATGTGTTTTGCATGTTTTCGTTATAAGAATCGTGTGTTAGAGGTAGTTGTTGAAACGACCATTGTGCAAACAGTAGCCATTGTAGGACTCTCATGTGCAGCCTTCCCAAGGGTATTGCAATAAGAGAGGCTGACATGAGTCCCAAAACCTTCAGTACCAGTTTTGCTGGAGATTTCCTTGACAAAAGTAGAAGACGATGTGAGTCTGAAGTGATAGTATCCTTTCTGGGGGAAGTCTTAGAATTAACTGACGTGTGTTTAATTCTGCTCCTATGAACAAGATATTTTGTGATGGCTGAAGCAAGGATTTTCGAAGTTTACGGAAATTCCTAGGTGAACACACAGTTGAAGAGTAAAGTCTCTGGCCTGTAATAGTTGACGCTGGGTGGTGGCAGAAAGGAGCCAGTCGTCCAGATACGGAAACACCTGGAATCCTTGGCGTCTCAAGTGAGACGCTACCACTGCCATGCATTTGGTGAAGACCCTGGGGGCTGAGGTCAGACCAAAGGGCAGGGCTCGAAATTGAAAGTGACTGGCCCCAGCCGGGCGCAAATGATCTCTGGATGCCCTGGCCATTTTGATGTGGTAGTATGCATCTTCTAGATCTATTGAGCACATCCAGTCGTCCTTCTGTAAGAATGGAAGGATCGATTGAAGCGTGACCATTCGAACTTTTCTTTCCTGACAAGGTATTGAGGTAGCTTAGGTCCAGGATGGGCCTCCAGTCCCCTGTTTTCTTTGGAACTAAAAAGAACCTTGAGTAAGTCCCGAATCCTTGCTGGTCCGCTGGGACTGGTTGGATGACTCTTTTCTAGCAGCTTTGAAATTTCTATAGCTGCTGGCTCTGCAGATGGCGGTACATCTGGGAGTCTTTTCTTTGGGATGGGATGGGATAGAAAGGGTATGTTGTAACCTCTGGTAACCACGCTTTTTACCCACTTGTCTGTAGTTATATTTTGCCAGGCCTGAGGGTATAAAGCTAAGCGACCCCCAACTGTCTCCAGAGCAGGACAGTCGGGCCTCCTCTCAGGAGTGCTGGAAAGGTTTACCAGGGAGTGTATCCCTGCCACCTTGATGTTGCGGACCCCCTCTGCCGCCAGGGCGGCATCTTCCACCTCTGCCCCCTCCTCTGCCTCTAGAAGGGGCATCTCCCTGTGTGTGCCTGGGAAAGATCCTTGGGGTTTTCGAAACCACATTTTTCCACCACGTTGCCCTTTGGGGTACGGTCTGGTTGGGGTGGAAAAACGGACTCCGACAGCAGAGTCTTTCCCTCCTGTTCACACCGGGTAAGGGTCTCCTTTACTTTGGGGCCAAAGAGAGTGGCACCGTCAAATGGGGCGTTAGTAAAGGAAGACTTGAAGGCTTCCGCAAAGGAACATAAGCATCCAGGATTGTCTGCGAAGAGCAATCGCTGAAGCTGCTGCCCTACTCGAACCTTCGGCTGCGTAGGAAATCAGCCTCATGGACGAGTTTACAATGGATGTAAGGGCATTAAGTTGCACTGTCACTTTCTCTGAGACAGCCGCATCTGTAGTACCCTGGAGGGTATCTCCCAACTCTTTGACTAGATCCCTCTGTAGACGTGTAAAATGGGTCAAATAGTTCAGGGATCGCATGGAAAAAGCCGCTGAACTAAAATGCGCTTCCACCTATCCATCGTCCTAGAATCTTTATTAGGGGATGGACAGATGAGGAAGACTCCGACATCTCCTTTTCGTGGCTGCCACCACCATAGCGTCCACTGGAACTCCTTTTGTTAAGTAGGTCTTGTCCTGAGGTGCCGTGATGTATTTATTGGGTTTCCTTGGGACTGGTTCCACTGTGTCAGGAGCCTCCCACACCCTTCGAGCAATTAGTTCCATTAATTCGAAGGGCGGAGTGACCCAGGAGGAAGAAGGGCGAGCACCAAATGCCTTCAGCAAAACTGACTCATCCTCAGAAGGGGGAAGGGACTGCCAGTCACCTCTCTGTTTCAGGATCTCCAATATGTCCGAAAAAGAGACATCTTCTGAAGGTGACTTCGGGGACCCTTCTGACTCATCTAAGTCAGTATCAGATGTCAAGGATTCTTGTGGAGAATGCAAGTGTCTCCTCTTACACAATCTTTTCCTAGGGACTTCTTCGTGGGGAGCATCCGAAGAAGCCTCCGAGGAAGAGGGGGCACCCTCCAGGGGTGGCTGAGACACTGGTGCTCGACGCTTGGATGTGGCCGTGGGTGCAGAGGAGGATAACGGCCCTTTATGGGGAGGAGAGGTTGCTTCCACTGATGTGGTTGTCTGGGTAGACAACACCTTCCTCATTAGGTCGAACGCCCCGGGTCCCGCATCGAAGAATCCCGGTTCAAGAAATGGGAAGAATCCCGAAACAGGCACGAAGGCATCGACCCGAGGACGGAGCGAATCGATCTGCGCCGAGGCCCGAGGGAAGAGTCGGAACCAAGCGTCGGTTCGACTCGCCCCGGAACCAAGGACAGATCGTCGGCTCCGAGACTCGTATCGGTCCGACGGAGTCGAGGTGAGAGGAACAGACCGAGAAAAGACGGTTCTGGACCCGAGCGCTCCACAATCAGAAGATCAACCTCTTCCGGCTCCAAAGACTGAACAGGTCTCGGAGGAGGAATGGATGGAGACACTGGGAGGCCTTCAAGTTTCGACACCAACTGGGTGGAAACTGAAATAAGTTTGGACAGGGCGAATGCTCCAATAACTTCTGCACCACGATCCACATCGACATCGGAGAGTTTGGAAGAAGAATGGGTCGAAGGAACCGAAGACGGAGCCGACCTCAATAAGGTCGAAGGAGGAGCTCCATCACGGTTCCAAGACTCGAGGCTCAGGAACCGACACCAGTTGAACACTCGGCCCCGAAGTCTGTGGAACCGGTGATCTAACTTTTGCTGAAGAGCTCGGAGCCGATGACTTGGGCTCCGACGTCTTCGATTCCTTAGAGGATTTCGATGCCTGGTCAGAAGCATCCAGAGCCTCCTGAAAAGAAGGTTTTAATAAACCTCTGTCCATGAGTTTCCTGCGCCTATCTGTCATGACCCTCCCACTAAAAGAGTGACAGATAGAACAGTCCTCTTGTAAGTGGAGAGGGCCAAGACGGTAGACGCAGGAACTATGGTTGTCAGTCACTGACATTTTCTGGCCACACTGACAACGCTTAAATCCTGATTTTACCTTATCAGACATTTTACAAGAAAAAGACAAATCCAGTATAATAGTCAAATCCGAAAAATTAGTGTCAAATCCGATTTAAATGTCGAGTCCGGTTCAAATTTAAGAAGGGTTGGTAGGCCCCGAAAAACTCTAACCGATTAATAAGATTAACGGTACCGAGAATTTAACCCACTCAACACACAAACACTCAGTATATCAAATTATCTTCAAATAGAACAAAAATATCCAATAAAATATAACAAATAAGTTATATCTTAACTTCAGATGCTCGAGCTAGCTCCCAACGATGCGAACGCAGCAGCGGCAAACTAGATCTGAGGTAAAGGCAGAGGGGGATTGTGGGTATTAGATTGTCTCGAGCTTCCTCTCGATGCAGAGCTTGCAAGCGGCCTGCACGGAGCCGAGGATCGGCTCCGAACCCATGTGTAAGAACAAACGGCGAGATTGAACACTATCACATCTATGGATCAATGTGGTTTTCTGGATGGAAGGCAAACCCTTAACAACATTAACAAAACACTGATGATCCAGAGGGAAGCAGAATGTAAGAAAATATCACTGTTGTTGGTGAGACTTGATGCAGAGAAAGCATTTGACAGAATAAGCTGGGACTTTATGAGCAGAACAATGGACGCATTTGCATTCCCTGATAAAATTATAAGGTTGATTAGGAGGATATATGAGGGATCAGAGGTGAAAATTAAAGTGGGTGGGGTCCTCTCTGATAATCTCTGCTTGAGCAGAGGACCCAATTGGGGGGGGTTCTCTCTCCCCTCATTATTTACATTATACTTAAAACCACTGGCAAAGAATATAAGGAACTCAGAAATTCAAAGATATAATTGGTATGACAGTCAAGAAAAACTGTCTCTGTTTGCAGATGACATTATTTTATATCCGAAATTACAGCACTGTGGAACATATCAAGACAGTTTCAAATTTTTTCAAGTTACAAAATTAATGAAGCTAAAACAAAGGCAACAGCGGTAAATTATGCATCCACATATGAATTGGTTCAGCAATATCCATACTTACGGGGACATGATAAAATGAAGTACTTAGGAGTATGGATTAAAAATGTTTCCAGTATGGCAGCTAACGATATGTGGGAAGAGACTAAACAAAAGATAATACAAAAACTGAGAAAATGAAAGCTTTTTTATATAGATATTGACAGTAAGATACAAGAAGTTAAAATGTTTTTTGTCTCTTTAGTCTTATATACAGGTCTGGCATATTTTTATCAACCAGAGGAGAAGTTGTAGATAGCAATTAATAAAGAGCTGAACCATGTACCCATGAATTACCACATAGGTGGCAGTAGACTAAACACCGAAAGTGTGATGAGACACCTAGGGACACAAGTGGACAGTGGTCTCACCTTCGATAACTACATTGCCACAACAGTCAGGAAATCCTTATATGTGGCATACCTCATCACTAAGGGCTTTTCATCCAGAAAAAAGGAGGTTATTGAGTACAACGCCCCGTTTGGTATGTACCTCACAAGATATCTGCAACAGCTGGAAATACCGCAGAAATAACTCACTAAAAGAATTACAGGCCTAAAGCAGATGCCCTATGCTGACCGTCTAAAAAGACTCCAGCTATACTCTGTGGCATATCGTCTACTCAGAGGCAATCTCCAATTAACATATAAGGTCATGTCAAACCCTGAGCTGTTGGACATACTCCACTTAAAAAATCCCAATCCCTCAGAGCCACACGCTCCAGGGATCTAAACCTTGTCATCACAATGAACAAAACATGCTAGAAGGATAGGTTCCTGACCCACAGATGCCCCCCATAATCTGGAATAGATTGCCCATACATGTCAAGCAGAGCTCCTCCTTGGCCTCTTCAAAAGGAACCTTGATGATTGGATGGGAGATAGAAATTCACCCTGGGGATCACATCAGTCGCCCTGGTAGACAGGGGTCCAGGGATATTGTGGGAAGAAATATCCAGGGAATTATTATGGCTAGGCTTGTATAGGCCCTAGGGCGATAGCCTAGTGCCAACCTATAAAGGATTTTATCTGGGAGGGGAAGATGGCAAAGGTCAAGTGGGATACGCTTACTCTTCCAATAGAACATGGTGGATAGGGATTACTTGATTTAAAGGGGTATTTCAGAGCAACACAGTTAAGGCTCCTGTACAAAGCACAAGGAGCAAACTATAATTCAAAGTGGAAAGAGGAGACGATGAAACAGGGGGAAGCACAAGAAACAGGGAAAAAGTGGGATTTTGGATGCAGACCTTTAAGGAGAATAAAGAATAGTTGTGCAAAATCTTATCACAACAATAGATGTACTTCTCTTCACTGCTGCAGTATTCATTACATGAGGGAGTTCCCTGACGTAGGTGACCCGACAATGGCCAGTATACAAAGACTTTTACTACTGTAGGGTGTGTGGTACGTCGCATGTAGGGTGCGATCAAACGTTAGCCATAAAAGTGATGTATGCATGCACCATCCGCAGAACTGACTGCTTCCAGGAGGAATGCCAGCCTAAAGAAGTAGGGTAAGAATCATCCAAGAAGAAGCAAGGCCAGGGGGAAGGAGGGAGGGATAGGAATACTGCAACACTGAAGACAAGAACAGCTATTGTTATGGTAAGATTTTACACAGTGATTCCATGTCCTTCACTTCATCTGTTGCAATATTCATTACATGAGGGAGAATACCAAAGCTCACGAAGTAAGGGAGGAAGGTCTAGCTTAGGAGCTTTCCAGGAAGCCATGCAGTATGGCCTTGGCAAACCCTGCTCTAGATTTGGAGATTCCATCTAATTTGTAGTGTTTGGTGAAGGCATGGACTGAGGTCCATGTAGCTGCTTCAAGAACTGAATTAGTATCCAATCCCTTGAAAAATGTCCCAGATGTGGCTGGGGGAGTGGGCCCTAACAGATGAAGGGAGAGTCTTGCTATGGTGAGTCTAGCAAAAGATAATAGTCATGGAAAGCCAGGAGGAAATAGTCTGCTTGGACACAGCCCACCCTAGAGCCCTTGGGTGGTATGAAACAAAGTTGATCTGACTTTCTAACTGCTTTGGTTTTGTCTAAATAAAATCTAAGCTTTCTGTGAATATCAAAAGTATGGAGCACCCTCTCACTATGGTTCTAGGGGGGAAAGGAAAAAGGTAGGGTGGATTGACTGACTTAAAGACAGGTCACTGACTACCTTAGGCATAAATGAGGTGTTTGCGCGCAGGGAAACCTTGTCCTTGTGGAATACCAGAAAGGGTTGTGATAGCATAAGGGGTTGTAGCTCAGACACTCGTCTGGCTGAAGTCAAGACTAGAAGCAACACAGTTTTCCAGAAGTACTGTAGGGAAGCTGGCTTGAAGGGTGAGAGAGTCAGCTTTTCCAAAACAAAGTTGAGGTCACAGGGAGGTCTAATGTGTAGGATGTCTTTAAGAAATTGATTAGTCTCAAATCTGGTAGCTAAGGGGGGAGATGGAGGCAAACAGGCAGATATGGTTGACTATGTCCGCAACCTCAAAGGCAATACACAATTGTGTGCAGAGCTCATTGTAAATGGAGTCACCTATACTGAGCCAGAAGATATAGCAAACCTCCTGGCTGATAAACTTTAGTCTACTCTCCCCCTCATCCTTTGCTCAGGAAATATCAAATATAACTCCCCCTAGTATCACTAGGGAACAGGTCCTTAATGCTCTCTCCAAGACCAAGAACACTGCATCAATAGGCCCAGACAATATCCCAGGATGCCTTCTAAATAGCATGAAACATGACCTATCAGGGCCTCTGGAATTACTATTTAACTGTAGCCTTCAAACAAGCTTCATGCCTCATGAATGGAGAAAGGCAACAGTCATCCCACTGCACAAAGGTGGGCCATCTACAGACCCTGGAAACTACAGACAAATAAGTCTCACTAGTCTTATATGTAAAGCCATGGAAAGAATTATAAAGATGATCAATAGAGATATAGTAAACCATCAGACACTGGACCCAACCCAGTTTGGTTTCGTCAAGGGCAGATCATGCCTACTCAACCTGGTGGACTTCTTTGTCAACGTCACCAAAGCAATGGATGAGGGCAAAATCGTTCGCACTGCCTACCTTGACCTGACCAAGGCATTTGACACAACACCCCACTCGGGCATTGTTGACAAACTCAAGAGGTTAGGCACAAACCCATATGTCACCTGGTGCATAGCCAACTGGCTCACAGACAGGACACAGGAAGTTAGAATTGGGGAGTCAACCTCTACAAAAGAGGCCAGTCACAAGTGGAGTCCCTCAGGGATCTGTACTTGGACTGCTCCTTTTTGGCATTTACTTCACAGACGTCAAGGCCAATGTCATTGGTCTCTGGCTGACTACATTTGCAGAAGAATGCAAATTAGGAGCAGTTATTGAATCTCACACTGGCACAAATGTTCTCCAGGAGAGGCTGACACAGACAAACAACTGGTGTCAGAACCATGGACTAAAACTAAATGCCAAGAAATGCATAACAGTAACTTTTGGGAAGTCATCCATCCCTGGTAACTGTCATATTGACAACATACCCCTTAGAGTTGACCCAGTAGTCAGGGACTTAGGGACACACACAGATAATAATCTAGCCTTTGATCATCACGTGTCTACAGTGGTGAGGAAATTATTCTATGTTGCGCAACTTATAAGCAAAAGTATAGCCTCTAATTCCAAGGAAGTCATTGTTCCACTATATTCAGCATTCATCAGATCCATCATTGAGTACAATGTACCCTTTGGTATGTACCTAACTAGGCATATCTAACTGGAATGTCCACAGAGGTTCCTTACTAAAAGAATACAGGGCATCAGGAATATGTCCTATGCAGACCGCCTCAAACCCCTATCCCTGTATTCTGTCTCCTACAGGCTTTTGAGGGGAGATCTATGCCTGGCATACAGAGCATTGCCAGACTCCACCCTGATAGATCTCCTATATATATCCACAAAATAAACAGTACCAGAATTACCCGTACTAAAGACTTAAACTTTGTCTGTGATATAAATAGGACCTGCTGGACAGATAGGTATGTATCCCAAAGACTACCCTGTCTATGGAACAGGCTCCCCATCTATATGAAACAGAGTTCCTCCCTAACCCAATTCAAGTGCAACTTGGACAACTGGATGGGAAACTGGAAATTCATCCCTGGTTTGGCACCTATGTCTCTAATGCAAACAGGTAACCTGTAAATGGTTCATCTCCCAGGCCCATGCTTACACTTATCAAGGGTATCAAAACCTGTTAGAGATTTGGGATGCATGGCTACGCTTAAAAAGGCCCTTGTAGTCGTTAGCCTAGTAAACAACTATGAACCTATACGAGCTTTCACTGAACTGTAAGACAAGCCAGCACTGAGCAAGTCACACAAAGATAATACCAGGGGAATTTCCACTGTCAATGGATCCTGATTTAGTTTCAGACAGCAGACTGAAAATCTCTTCCATTTGGCTAAAGATTTTCTGGTATTTGGTTTCCTGGCCTCCTGCATGACTGTAAGCACATCCTCAGAGAATAGGTGTCGGAAAAGAATTAGCACCCTATAACCCACAGGGTCAACTGGAGAGTCGACAGGTAGAGATGGATGAGGGTCCATTTGCCTTGTGTGAGAAGGTTCACTCTGTGAGGTGACTGCCCTTGGCTAAAAGCAGGAGGAAAGGAAACCAGTACTATCTTGGCCAGAAGGGAGTCACCAGCAAGATTTTTGCTTTGTCTTGAATTTTGGACAGGACTTTTAGAATGAAGGGGAGGAAGTGCATATAGAAACATCCCCTTCCAAGAAGGAGAAAGGGCACCTTGCTTTCCAGACCAGAGGATGAGGCTCTCTGGCATAACAAAACTGTGCAAGTTGTTTGTCTGTTCGTGGCAGAGGCAAAAAGGTCTGTTTGAGGAATACCTTACTGGTGGAGGGTGTTGACTGCTGGAGCCTTCCTGTGTCCTGACAGAGTGCTCTTCAAACTATCTGGAGATATACAGAGCTGAGTATATTTTTCTGGCACTTCAGAGTTGTGTACTGGTAATTGTTGTTTGACTAATTTTATATCATTGCTGGCTGACTTCAGAGTTGTGCACTGTTATTTTTGCTTCACTGTATAGTTTTTCAGATCTCTGCTGAAGGTGTTGGTTTTCCCATACCCACCCAGGAATGTATGTAAGCTTCTGAGCCCCCCCAAGCTTTCTGTGTTGGAGGGAAGCCTTCTAGCTTATCAGTGGGAGTGGTAAGCACTAGGTAACCTATCCACCACATAAGGAGTGGTTCTGGCCCAGAAATTGTAGTTATTGGCCATTTCGGCAGTTTTTCCATCTCTCTCAACTTTCTGATTTAAAAGTCTACATTTGCACTTGTTTCCCCCTTTCCTGTAACTAGTTTAGTCCAGATACAGATTCTTAGTTTTAGCACTTGAATTTGCTTATTCATGATCAGCACCTGTAAGCACTAAATAACCTACTAATTACTACAGCACTCAACCTTCCTCATTACCTAGAGGAAAACAGTTTTGGTACTTACTTTCCTCACTTGCTTACAGAAAAACAGCTCTTGTACTCACTTTCCTCACTTATCTAGAGGAAAATATTTTTTTATTCAGGCATGTCCAAGGGTCAGCTCCCAGTGTTCTCTCCTGTCTATCTGATGAATCTGGGCATCTTGAGGCAATGTAGAAATTGCCTCATGTACACAGACAACCCTCTCCTCCTACCATCCAACACTACAACCTGTGAGAGATGCACTTATCTAGCCAAAGTGGAGGTAAAGCTCTCTCCAATCAAGACTGAACTTGACAGTCAAGAGGAGAAGGTAAATACTTGCACCACACCACACTCATCACATAGTCTCACTAAATCCGCACCACCAAAATCTATACATAGAAACACAAAAACATCTGCGGAGGCTCTCAATAATAATCTGCTCGAGCAACAGATACCCCCAAAGCAGAAATGCAAGCAACCTCCACCCCCCAACACAACCCAAATGACACATAGCCCGCAGACTCAGTGTGCCACTCAACCACAGCCAATAAGGCAAAACAACATACCCAACACACTAGTCATAGGTGAATCTATAGTCAGGCACACTGATGTCCCACTCACCAGGCTAAACAAGGAGAAGGTTACTGTCAGCTGCCTGTCGGGTGCCAGGATCCGCCACATAGCCCACGCACTCAAGTCACTCCCGAAATGACTCTGTCATTGCCCATGTTGGTGTGAACGACATGAGATGTACCTCCCTGGACTACATGAAAAGAGACATGGAAGAGCTCTCCGATCTTGTAGCCCAGGCTGGTATGACCCTAGCCCCGAGTAGCATTCTGACATCACCCAGAATGATGCCACAGTGCAAGGACAAAATGATTGACTTCAACAATTGGCTAAGCTTCTGGTGCCATTCTAAAGGGATCCAGTATCTGTCTGCCTGGGATGACATGGTCGACAGACCATGATGCTTTGCCAGAGATGGCCTGCACCTGTCACCCCTGGGATTCTGGATACTGGCTAAGGTTCTTGCCGCCCCTATAGTGCCTTTTTAGGCAAGGTTCAAATGACAAATTCACCACCGTAACAGGAACAGGCAAACAAAAACTGAGGGTGATGCTACTCAATGCTAGAAGTCTAAATCGCAAAATGCACTCACTCCAGGCACTCTTTAAAATGGAGAACATCGATATCTGTGCAGTGACTGAGACCTGGTTCAAGGCTCCAGAGAGCACCCCTGCACTACCAGGCTATAAACTCATACCACACTTTTCGGCCATGTAACCTGGAACGGAACACCAAAGGTGGAGGTGTGTCCATATTCATTAAGGATATCCACACCTCCAGGCTAGTTGCTCAGCATAATGCAGCCAAGGTTAGGTTATCTAAGTGCAACTAACTCCTGGCAAAACTGCAATCCAAATTGTAGCTTGCTACAGATCACCCGCCATGCTCCACGATTCCCACTCGTCTTTTCTTGATGTACTGGAAAATATTAGGGTTCAAACACCCTAATAATGGGCGATTTCAACTACCCCACCATTAACTGGGAAAAGTACCAACTCCTTCGCTCAACGCTTTCTGGAATTCATAAACTCCAATGCCCTAGATCAACTTATCCACACCCCCACCAGGGGCAACAATATCCTAAATCTAGTCATTACCAACATGAGTGACTGGTGTTCCACACCTGAAGTCAATGCCTCATTGGTCCGATCCGGCCATAAGCTAATTACCCTAGATATCCACATCCTGCCCCCACCACTCCATTAAGGAAACCATGGTAAAAAATTTCTCCAAAGCCAACTTCATGCTTCTTAAGACAGAAGTGGTGAACTTCATGACACCCATGCAGATGGACAATACAGTTACGACTACTGAATCCTACACAATTGACTTTATAAGCACTTACAGGAGTGCATGGATCGTGTCATCCCAAACAGAACCAAGACGCTATCCTCCAAAAAAAGGAAGCCAATCTGGTGGTCCCCTGCCATAAACAAACTGTACAACAGAAGGAAGAAACTGTTGCAAAAGAGAGTAAAATCCCACGAGTGGAGAAGCTCCCTTGGTCAGCCTCAGTAAGAAGCTGTGATCACTGATAAAATCCTCCAAAGCTAGTTATGAAAACAAAATCACCACTGATTCTAAAGACAACCATAAAGCAATCTATAGCCATGTCAAGAATCTCAATGGCAACACTCAGATCTGCTCTGAGTTACAGCACAACGGCACTAAATATACAGACCCAACTGATATTGTCAACATCCTGGCAGATAGGTTCAGTGATAACTTTATCCCCCTCTCACTCTCTAAAGAGCCCATCTCTATACCGGAAGAAAGCAAAGTTCCTGTAATCACTGTTGCACAGGTAAAAAACACACTCTCCAAAGCCAAGAACACAGCATCCATGGGACCAGACAACATCCCAGGCTGCGTTCTACACGAACTACAGAATGAACTGGCACTCCACCTAAGTACCATGTTCAATCATAGCCTCACCTCAGGCTTTGTGCCTGCTGAATGGCGCACAGCAACAGTTATCCCACTCCACAAGGGGGGAGCCACCACCGCCCCATTAGCCTGACGAGCCTGATCTGCAAGGCCATGGAACGTATCATCATGGAACTTATAAACAAAGACATTGGTAATCTCCAAACTCTGGACTCTACCCAGTTCGGGTTTGTAAAAGTCAGATCATGTCTCCTAAACCTGATAGACTTCTTTGAAGCAGTCACCAAAGCCGTAGACAAGGGTAAGGTGGTTCACGCAGCCTATCTAGATCTTGCCAAGGCTTTTGACACCACCCCCCACTCTGGAATTATAGATAAAATCACTAAACTAGGTATAAATCCCTATGTCACAAGATGGGTTGCCAACTGGCTCACTGACGGAACCCACACTGTGAAAGTAGCAGACTCCAAATCCGACTTCAGACCAGTGACAAGTTGAGTACCACAGGGTTCAGTTCTGGGTCCTCTCCTGTCTGGTATCTGCTTCTCTGAAGTACAGGCTAACACAGAAGGTCTTTGCCTAATGAAGTTTGCAGATGACTGCAAATTATCAGCCATAATCGAAACTCCTAACGATGTGGACATCCTATAAAAGGGCCTCACTGAGACATATGCCTGGTGTGAAAGCCATGGTGTCAATGCCAAAAAGTGCAGTGTCACCCCCTTTGGTAAAAACTCTGTATCCATGAACTACGACATAGGCGGTAGTATACTTAACACCGAAAATGTGATGAGACCTTGGGACACAGGTGGACAGTACTCTCTCCTTTGATAATCACATCGCCACAGTAGTCAGGAAATCCTTCTACGTGGCACACCTCATCGCAAAAGGTTTCTTATCCAGAAAAAAAGAGGTCATTGTTCCCCTCTACTCATCACTCATTAGACCCATTATAGAGTACAACACCCCTTTTGGTATGTACCTCAAAAGACATCTACAACAACTGGAAGGGCCGCAGAAATACCTCACAAAGAGGATTACTGACCTCAAACAGATGGTCTACGCAGACCATCTCAAAAAACTCCAGCTTTACTCTGTCGTATATCGCCTACTCAGAGGTGATCTCTGCCTAACATACAAAGCTATGTCAAACCCAGAGCTGTTGGACATGCTCCACTTAAAGAAATCCCAATCCCTCTGAGCTAGACGCTCTAGGGACCTAAACCTTGTCACCACAATAAACAGGACATGCTGGAGCGATAGATTCCTTTCCCAGAGACTTCCCATACTCTGGTATAAACTACCTATCTATATCAAACAAAGCTCCTCATTAGCACTCTTCAAGAAAAATCTTGATGATTGGATGGGAAATAGGAAATTCACCCCAGGAATCACCTCTGTGGCTCTGCTCGACAGTGGCACAGGAAAATAATTTTCTTGGGTGGCAAAAGCCAGGGTACCATTGTGGCTGGGCTTGTATAGGCCCCAGGGCCGATAGCCTAGTACCTACCTATGAACAATGTCGTGAAACACATCCCTGTGAAGCATCCATTTTTAGGATCGTGTTTGGGACGTTCTCAGGCAATCTGACACACAATTCTGTGAAGAAGGGATGTACACTGCCTGAAGATTCACCTGGAAATTTATTCCCAGCTCCCAAGGCTGAAGAGCTAGCCTGCAGGATTTGGTCCCTCATTTGTTCATATAGCAGAGGACTGTCACAATGTCTGTGAACAGCTTTAGAGACTGTGGTTGGAACAGGGGATGGAAGGTCTCCACGGCCAATAGCAGCGCCCTCATCACCCTTTCATTGATGTGTTCCTTCAGTTGAGAGGGAGACCAGACCCCTTGTGCTTTTAGGTGGTCGAAGGTTGCTCCCCACAGATCTGTTGGTGAGAAGCAGGAGGGTGTAAGGGGAGTCCTGGGTCGAGTGACATTTGATAAGATCTGTTTGTAACCTGCACCCCAGGAAATTCTGATACTGTGAGGGGGTGAGAACCGATTTCTTCAAGTTTATGTTGAACCCCAGACTTTGTAGAAGATTGATGGTAAGGACGATATTTAATTCCAACTCCTCTGTGGAGGTAGCTAGTAGGAGAAGGTCATCCAGATAAGGAAAATGTGTATTCCCTGAACTCTGCAATGGGCAATCACAGGAGCTAGGCATTTGGTGAAGACCCTTGGTGCGGTAGAAAGTCCAAAGGGCAAGGCACAGAAATGAAAATGCCATAATGATACAGAGAAGCGTAAAAACTTCCTGTAGTTGGAATGGATGGGGATGTGCAGATATGCATCTCTGATAGCCATGGTAATCATGAAAGCTTAAGGCAGAATAAGGGGAAACAAAGTCTGGAGGGTCATCATGTGGAAGGTGGGTACCCTTAGAAAGGTATGGAGATGAGACAGGTCAAGGATGGGTCTCCATAGACCTTCCTTCCTTGGCACCAGGAACAACCTAGAATAAAATCCTTTTCCTGTTTGGGTTTTGGGAACACTATGGATGGTCCCTTGGTTCACCAATTCTAACAGAACCTCTGGGAAAAAAGGCAGCTCCTCCCTGGGAGGTTGAGGGGATGCCCTTTAAGGAGGGCTGGTGGTCCGATATGCTAAAATACCCTTTCTGAACAATGGAGAGGACCCAGGAGTCTTGGGTTATGCTTTCCCAGTGAGGTAGGGAGAGGGGAAGACACTGGGAAAGTGGGATGTGTGTGTGTGTGTGGGGGGGGTGCAGTCAAATAGAACAGTTTGTCAGGAAAGGACCACTTTGGTGGCAGAGTTGTCAGAGGGGTCCCTAGGTTGTTGTGGTCTCCTATCAATCTTTTATTCTGGGTTGTGTGTGACATGAATGCCTATGCACAAACACAGGTTTTTCAGGGTAATTTCTTTGGCACTTGGATACTGGGGAATCAAAAATATGTTTCAGTTTTTGTAACTCCTTACCCTTTTCCTGCAATGATTTGAACAAGCTAGCAGCTGCAGGGCCAAACAAAGAAGAGTTGTCGATAGAAGTGTCCATGACTTTGGCTTTTTTATCCTCAGGTAAGGGCTGGAGCCTTAGCCAAGAGAATCTTCTTAATACAGATCCAGATCCAGCTGCTCTTGCGGAAGCATCTGCAGCATCATAGCTACATTTTATGGAGTGTTGTGCTACTGAAAAGATACAATAAGCAAAGCAGCAGCCTAGGTTTTATTTTCATAGTCAGTAAGTCTGCAATTACCTATGATGTTGGGACATAAGCTCTACAGCGAGTTTGGTCATGTGAGTTTGGTAATTTATGGCCCTAAATGCTAAAGTCATAGAGGCGTACACTTTTTTGCCTAGTTTATCCAGGATCCTGCTATTCTTATCTGATGGTAGAAAGGTAGTGGAGGGCACTAATTTTGATGGCTTGTCCAAAACCACAGAAATAACAGAAGGATCCGCAGAAGGGCATCTGAAGATGAACTTGTAGTCCTCTGGGACCTTATAGATGCGGTTTGGCTTCTTGGACACGGGTGGCTGGGAATATGGTGCCTGTGAAGCTGCAGCAAAGGCATCGAGGAAGGCAGGCAAGACATGAGGAATAGCAGATGGGCTAGCTGATTCCACCTGTAGTAATTCATAGTATCTTTTTTGTACTTCTGATACTTGGGTGTTTCCTTATTCAAAGTGGTCTCTCATTTTAGCAAGAGTCTCCCCAAAGGAAAGGTCTTCCATAGGAGAATCTCTTCTATTGGATACCTCTTCTGGGTAGGCATAATCCAGGGGGAAAGGAATCTTTGAAGAGTAGGCCAGCAGTTCTTCCTCCAAGGATGCCTCTTCCTCTGAAGAATCCTCTTCCCAAGTCCTTTTAATTGGAGAGAGTACTGGGAGAAGAAGCTGTAAAGCCTGGGGAAGGCCAAAGCGACATAAGGGTATTGAACCAGCCCTGAGTGAATTGCTGCCAATCACTAACAGGTTCTTTACCTGGGGATAAATGTTTGCTTTTTTGTTTCTTTTTGCCATGGAAGTCTGCCCTATGTAGGGTAGGAGGCACCAACATAAGCCTACACAGCTTCTAAAATATCCTTGGTAGGAACGCCGTGGAAGTTGATGCTGCCCTAGTAGAATGGGTTCTGACTGATTTGGGAGGTATCTTCCCATGAAATGAGTAGCAGAAATGGATGCAGTGTGATATCCATTTAGAAATGGTCTGTTTGGATAAAGGTTTCCCCTCTACCCCTGGGGCGAAGCTGACCAGCAGCTGGTCAGTTTTTGTAAAAGACTTGGTCCTATCCAGATAGTATCTAAGCTGTCTGTGCACAACTAATGTATGGATAATCCTTTCCCCCTTATTTTGTGGGTTTGGAAAGAAGATAGGGAGATGGATAGCCTGATTACGGGCCACGTCAGATACCACCTTAGGCATAAAGGAGGGGTTGGTTCTAAGAGAGACACCCTGTCTGAATGGAAGATAATGAAGGGTTCAATGACCATGAGAGCCTGTAGCTCGGAAACCCTCCTGGCTGAGGTTATGGCCAGCAGGAAGGCAGTCTTCCAAGAGAGGTACTTTATTTCTGCTGAGGCAGCTGGTTCAAAAGGAAGTAAAGTCAGTTTTTCTAGGACAAAGTTCAGATCCCATGCTGGAGTGGGTGGCCTTCTAGGTGGTCTGATGTGTGACATCCCTATAAGGAATTGTTTTAACAAGGGATGGGAGAACACAGGTTGCTCTGTTGGGGAATGAGCAGAGATAGCGGAGGCATGAATATTGATAGTGGAGTATGACAATCCCTTCTGCACAAGCTCTGCCAGGTCATCCAGAACCAAAGTGAGAGTGGCATGGGTGCTGCTTTCACCCTTATTGTAGCACCAGACAGTAAATATTTTCCATTTTGCAGAATACAATTTCCAGGTGCTGGGCCTCCTTAATCATATCCAGAACCTACTTGCTCAAAGGTGGTCTGATATCTGCCTCTGGGGTATAAGCCATGTGGACAGGCTGAGTGTTTGAAGATTTGGATGCAGTACTGACCCTTTTTCTTGGGTTAGCAACTTTTCTGTGAGAGGCAGGCTCATGGGTAGCTCTTTGGTCAGGTTGAGGAGTAAGGGGTACCAGGTGCTGCCTGGGCCAGTTTGAGGCAATGAGGATAGCCTTTGGCCCTTCCTCCCTGATCTTTAGAAGTACCCTGGGAATCAGTGGCAAGGGAGGGAAGGCGTACATAAACAGGTTGCTCCAGTGAAAGGAGAGAGCATCCACCTTCCAAGCTTTTGGGTGGAACTCTCTGGAGCACAATCTGGTCAGCTGTCTGTTTTCTATTGTTGCAAAAAGGTCTACCTCTGGCACCCCCCCAGAGGAGTATGATGCTGAGGAAGGTCTCCTTGTGTGGCTGCCACTCATGGGGGTTCAGGACACTTCTGCTGATGTGGTCTGCCAGGGTGTTGTGTTCCCCTGGAATGTACTGGGCTATCAGATGTAATCTCATCATTGAGGCTGTCTGCCAGATAAGCATAGCTAGGCAACAAAGGGAGTAGGTGTGTGTTTCCCCGTTTGTTGATGTACCACACAACTGTGGTGTTGTCTGTTTTGATTAAGAGCACTCATGGTCTGAGGTGGGCCTTGAAAGCTATTATAGCCCTATGCACCGCCATCATTTCCTTCACTTTGATATGGAGGGCTAGATCTCCCTGATCCCAGGTGCCCTAAGAGGCACATGTCTCCTAAGGGAGCCCCCCAGGGTGTGTCTGAGGCATCGGTGGTGATGGTCTGGCCTTGGGGAAGGGTGATAAAGGGAAGACCCCTGTTCAGGGTACATACTTCGATTCGCCATAAAAGTTCATTTCTTATGCAGGGAATCAGAGGCAGTTAGTGCTCCAGTGACTGTGAATGTTGGCACCATAGGTTTCTGAGGTACCATTGTAGTTTTCTCATGTGGAGCCTGGTCAAAGGTACAACAGGATGCAGGATGCCATGTACCAGAGTGCTTGCAGGAACTTCCAGGCTGTGAGTTGTGTCCTGCGAGCTAGCTGAGAAAAGTAGAATAGGAGAAAGCTCTGCTTCCCTGGAGAGAGGATGGCTCTTTGGGTAAATGTGTCCAGGAGAACTCCTAAGAAGGTCATCTGTCTTGTGGGCTGGAAAGTACAGTTTTGTACCTACCATAAATGTAGATGTTCGAGGATCCACATTGCTGCAGTCCTAACTATTGGGGTAGTCCGCTGTCCAGTCGGCCCGAATACCAAAGTATATGGCTGACGTCGGTCAGGGCGCATTAGACTGACATCAGAACGTCAGGGTACTAATGCGCATGACCGACGTCATATCCTCAGTCTTTTCTTGCCCCAGATGTCAGAAGACCCTGAAAAGATAAGGCCAAAAACCAAAAACTCCCAACATATCTGCACCAAAATATATACAAAATATACAAAATTAGCAGAATATAACCTCACCTACACAACCACCCCTAAACACAGAGGGGAAGGAGGGAGGGTAAATTGGACTGCAGCAATGTGGATCCTCGAACATCTACATTTATGGTAGGTACAAAACTGTACTATGTTCTTCATTCCACATTGCTGCAGTCCTAAAGTACAGTTTTGTACCTACCATAAATGTAGATGTTCGAGGATCCCATTGCTGCAGTCCTTACTATTGGGGTATAGTCCGCATCCAGTCGGCCCGAATACCAGAGTATAAGGCTGACGTCGGTCAGGGCGCATTAGACTGACGTCAGTACGTCAGGGTACTAATGCGCATGACCGACGTCATATCCTCAGTCTTTTCTTGCCCCAGATGTCAGAAGACCCTAAAAAGACAAGGCCCAAAATACCTGCACCAAAAATATGTACAATATATACAAGAATATATACAAAAAATATAAGCATGTAACCTCACCTACACAACCACCCCTAAACACAGAGGGAAGGAGGGAGGTAAATTGGACTGCAGCAATGGGATCCTCGAACATCTACATTTATGGTAGGTACAAAACTGTACTATGTTCTTCGTTCCCCATTGCTGCAGTCCTTACTATTGGGTAGAATCCCAAAGCAGAGGGAAGGGAGGCTGGCAAATCATAAAGAAGCAGGAGCTGACAACATGCCTTGCAAAACAGCTGTGGCAAAACCAGCCCTAGACTTAGAGTAGATAGGAAGGTGATAATGCTTAGAGAAAGTATGCACTGAACTCCAAGTAGCTGCTTCCAAAATATCCTTAGTTGCCACCCCCCTTAGAAATGCTGTTGAAGTGGCAGTAGCCCTAGTGGAATGAGGCCTAATCCCAGCTGGAATCTCCTTGCCATGATGGGAATAACAAAATGCAATGCAAAAGCCAATCCACCTAGAAATAGTTTGTTTTGACACAGGCTTGCCCTGTGAATTCAAAGCAAAAGAAACAAACAACTGCTGAGACTGCCTAAAATCCTTAGTCCTGCTTAAATAATAACGCAATTGCCTGTGTACATCTAAAGTGTGCAAAATCTTTTCCCCTTTATTTTGGGGGTCTGCATAAAAAGTAGGCAAATGAATAGTTTGGTTTAAAGCCACACTAGAAACCACCTTAGGCATAAAGGAAGGATTAGTCCGTAATGATACCCTATCCTTATGGAAAATCAAAAATGGCTCTACTGCCATAAGGGCCTGCAACTCAGACACCCTTCTTGCAGAAGTAATAGCCAACAGAAAAGCAGTCTTCCATGACAAGTATTTCAATTCAGCAGTAGCATGAGGCTCAAAAGGTTGTAGAGTAAGTTTTTCCAACACAAAATTGAGATCCCAAGCAGGAGTAGGAGCTCTACGTGGGGTCTTATATTCTTTGCCCCTCTAAGAAACTGCTTGAACAAAGGATGCGAAAACAATGGTGGGTCACAATCATAGTGAGCTGAAATTGCTGCAGCATGAATCTTAATGGAAGAGAAGGACAAACCTTTGTCCAATAACTCAGTAAGGTATTGAAGAGCCACACTCAAATTAGGCTCAGAAACCTGCAAATTCTTTGCTGTACTCCAAAATAAAAATCTCTTCCATTTTTCATGCGTACACTTTCCTTGTACTAGGTCTTCTAGCTTCCATAATCACATTTAAAACTTGTCGAGGAAGTTGAGACCTGCTGTGTTTCAACACAGAATATGCCAGGCTGTTAGATGAAGAGAGTGAAGCTTGACATTGAGCAGATGACCATCCTTCTGAGATAACAGATGAGGAATCAGAGGTAAAGGCCATGGAGGCTTCCTTACCAGACTCCGTAGTAGTGGGTACCAGTGTTGCCGAGGCCAATCTGGAGCTATCAAAATCATCCTTGGCCTGTCTTGTCTGACCTTTAATAGTACCTTTGGAAGAAGAGGCAGAGGAGGAAAGGCATACACATGAAGGTTTTTCCAACTGAAAGACAGAGCATCCACTTTCCAAGCTGTGTGATGAAACCCCTTTGTGCAATACTGTGGCAGCTGGTGGTTTAGTGGAGAAGCGAACAGATCTATGTCTGGAGTTCCCCATGACACTGTCAATTTTTGAAATACATGAAGATCCAGTTTCCACTCGTGGGGATCCATGATTTGTCTGCTTAACACATCTGCTAAGGAGTTCTGTGCTCCCGGCAGAAACCTTGCCTGAAGAGTTAGTTGCAAGCTTAGCGCAGTCTCCCATAAAATCATTGCTTGCCTGCATAGAGGATAAGAATGTGTTCCCCCTTGCTTGTTGATGTACCACATGACAGTTGTGTTGTCTGTTAGAATCAACACCTGCCCTGGAAGAAGTAACTCCTTGAAAGCCATTAATGCAAACTGGACTGCTAACATCTCCTTCATGTTGATATGTAGACGCTGTAGTCTGGCAGGCCACTTGTCCTGTACCCACTTTCCATTTAGATGAGCTCCCCAAGCAATGTCCGAGGCATCTGTCGTTAAAACCTGACTCGCCTCTGGCCGGGTCACAGAGAGTCCCTTGTTTAGGTGACATTCCTGAGCCCACCACAAAAATTCTTTTTGAAGGCAAGGTATTATTTGAATGACAGTGTCCAAATCCTGGCAGTGCTGTGTCCATACATTTTTGAGATACCATTGTAGCTTCCTCATATGCAGTTTGGCATTGGGAAGCACCAGAATAGAAGATGCCATGAACCCTAATGCTTGAAGGACTGTCCTTGCAGTCAGCACGGACTGATGAGATAGTTGATGGAAGTAAAGTGATAGACTCTTTTGTTTGTCCGGGGTTAAAAAGGCCATCTGGGCTGCTGTATTCAGTCTCACACCCAGAAAGCACATGTCTTGAGAGGGTACTAGACTGGACTTTATTTCGTTCACAGAATACCCTAGGCATCTTAGCACTGCTATAACATGTTCCAGATGCTGTAGAAGGTCTTCCTTTTCTTGAGCCAGAATCAGGCAGTCGTCCAAGTAAGGATAGATTTGAATTCCTTGAAGCCTGAAGTAAGCTATCACTGGAGCCAGAACCTTTGTGAATACTCTGGGCAGTAGATAAGCCAAAGGGCAATGCAGAGAACTGATAATGAGAATTTCCAGCTCGAAACCGCAGATACTTCCTGCAACTTAGCCTTATAGGCACATGAAGGTAAGCTTCCTTGAGATCTAAAGTTACCATCCAGTGATCTTTGCCCAGCAGAGGTAAAAGCTGTTGTAACGTCAACATCTTGAACTTGGGAATGTCCAGAAAAGTGTTGAGGAGAGATAAATCCAAAATTGGTCTCCACGTGTTCCCCTTCTTTGGTACTAGGAACAGGCGAGAATAAAATCCTAGGCCCCTTTCTGATACAGGGACTGGCTGAATGGCCCCTATCTGGAGTAACTGAGAAACTTGCTTGTGAGCCTCTTTTCTTTGTGGAGGAGGAACGTCTGGCATGCCTTTGAAAGGGGGCATTGTATGGAAATAAAATCTGTAACCGTGGTGAATGATATCCAACACCCATTTGTCTTGAGTAATCAAATCCCAATTTTCTTTGAAAAGAGACAGTCTTCCTCCCAAAGGAGCTGCCAGGCGGAATCTACTGGCAGCTGAAAAGACAGGTCATTGGGTCTGTTTACGAAAGGACTGACCCCTGCCCTCACCAGAAGTCTGAGCAGGTGAATTCCCTGTTCTAGGCCTAAAAGAACCTTGAGCCCTGCCCCTACCACGTCTAGACCTACCCCTAGACTGGGAATCATAAGCAGGATATGTCCACCCCTTAGCAGGCCAATTTCTACTAAACTTCGGTGGCTGCACCTGCAAAAAATCTTTAACAGTTTGCATAGACTTAGCTTTGTCCTCCATTTTCTTTAAAACTGCTTCCACAGGCGATCCAAACAACACATCAGACTGTAAAGGAGCATCCAAAATCCTTGTCTTAACATGCTCAGCTAAATTCTGATCCTTCAACCAGGCATGCCTGCGAAGAACAGAACTAGTAGCAGCCACCCTCGAGGAGGCCTGTACAGCATCAAAACCACATTGCAAAGAATGCTTACCCACTTGTTCAGACACATGAACCAAATCCAGCAACTCTTTACACTCAATACCTTCCGCCAAAGCATCCACCTTAGATTTCAATTGTGAAAGGAGATAATTCTGATATTTTAGCATGTGAAACTGACAATTCAATGCTCTCATGGCTAGAGTGGAAGAAGTATACACTTTCTTTCCCCACCTATCCAAAGCCCTTGCCTCTTTATCAGTGGGAACAGGATTTTTAATCACAGAAGCTTTAACACCTTTAGGCCCTTGAGAAATAGTTTCTGGGTCCGCCCTAGGGCTCTTAAACAAATACTTATGAGCTTCGGGCACCCTATAATACCTATCAGGCTTAACAGGAGCAGGAGGTAAAGAGTCAGGGTTCAGGGAAGCCTCTGCAAAAACATCTTCCACCACATTCAACACAGGAGGAATAGCTAAGGGCCTATGCTGGGGTAAAAACAAGAATTCCCTAAGCCTTTTCCTGGAATCAGAGTAATCCTGGCCTTCCCATTTAAAGTGCTCCCTCATGGAATGCAGAGTCTCTGAAAATGAGAAATCCTCAGGAGGAGAAGCTGTAGGAGTGGAATCATCCACATCAGAATCAGAATAAGTAGGATACTCCTGCAAGTCTTCCAGAAGACTCTGAAGCCTCTGAACACTGTTCAAAACTATCAAACTCCGGTTCCACCCTAGGCCTCTTATCAGGCGGGGGCATAGAACCTCTAATCATAGTAATCAAATCTTCTGCCATTTTAAGCATATGTTTCTTAGGTACAGAACCGAAATGCTAGGAGAAGCCCCACTGAAGCTGAAGTAGGCCTACCTCTCAAAGAAGTTTTGGCAACAGAAGGAGAGGCTCTAACTACCTTGGGAAGAGAGGGAAGAACAGTCACCTGAGAAGCCCCCTCAGCCTGGCCTACCTCCTGAGAAGGCACATCCTGTAACAGTAAAGTTTCTGCCTGGGACTCCATGGAAACTCCTGGCAAAACCTCTGGCTCCACTGAGCCTTCTAAAGAACCGACGTCCGGGACTGCCGGTTCATCAACCCTAGGCTTCGCTGTTTTGTCCTTGCGCTTCTTGGGAAGCTGGCGTCGGAGCATCCGGCGGCATTTTATAATTGCAACGCTTCCCAAACACTAACCTGGCACAGTCTAACCTCCTCTTAATAGTGCGTTTGTTAAACCTAGCACAAGAGCGGCAACCAACAACGTCGTGCTCAGGCCCTAAACAAGGTATACACAAGGTATGGTAATCCCTATGCGGTATCTGTTTCCCACAAGAAATACAGTTATTCACTTTTTCTGACATCCGGTAAAATACTGAGGCAAGAAGAAACCAAAATGTTCCCCAACGGGGTACTTAGCCAACTCTGTTTCGGTCTGAAACTCCGGTTTCGGAAATATTTCAGAACGCCAACCTGCACTCGCAAAACTGCTTCTGCATCGGACCATGCGGCAAAAAAGACTGAGGATATGACGTCGGTCATGCGCATTAGTACCCTGACGTACTGACGTCAGTCTAATGCGCCCTGACCGACGTCAGCCTTATACTCTGGTATTCGGGCCGACTGGATGCGGACTATACCCCAATAGTAAGGACTGCAGCAATGGGGAACGAAGAACATCTATTGGGTAGAATCCCAAAGCAGAGGGAAGGGAGGCTGGCAAATCATAAGGAAGCAGGAGCTGATAACATGCCTTGCAAAATAGCTGTGGCAAAACCAGCCCTAGACTTAGAGTAGAGAGGAAGGTGGTAATGCTTAGAGAAAGTATGCACTGAACTCCAAGTAGCTGCCTCCAAAATATCCTTAGTTGCCACCCCCCTTAAAAAAGCTGTTGAAGTGGCAGTAGCCCTAGTGGAATGAGGCCTAATCCCAGCTGGAATCTCCTTGCCATGATGGGAATAACAAAATGCAATGCAAAACCCAATCCACCTAGAAATAGTTTGTTTTGACACAGGCTTGCCCTGAGAACTCAAAGCAAAAGAAACAAACAACTGCTGAGACTGCCTAAAATCCTTAGTCCTGCTCAAATAATAACGCAATTGCCTGTGTACATCTAAAGTGTGCAAAATCTTTTCCCCTTTATTTTGGGGATCTGCATAAAACGTAGGCAAATGAATAGTTTGGTTTAAAGCCACACTAGAAACCACTTTAGGCATAAAGGAAGGATTAGTGCGTAATGATACCCTATCCTTATGAAAAATCAAAAAGGCTCAACCGCCATAAGGGCCTGTAACTCAGAAACCCTTCTTGCAGAAGTAATGGCCAACAAAAAGCAGTCTTCCATGACAAGTATTTCAGTTCAGCAGTAGCTGCAGGCTCAAAAGGTTGTAGAGTAAGTTTCTCCAACACAAAATTGAGATCCCAAGCAGGAGTAGGAGCTCTACGTGGGGTCTTATATTCTTTGCCCCTCTAAGAAATTGCTTGAACAAAGGATGTGAAAACAATGGTGGGTCACAATCATAGTGAGCTGAAATTGCTGCAGCATGAATCTTAATGGAAGAGAAAGACAAACCTTTGTCCAATAACTCAGTAAGATATTGAAGAGCCACACTCAAATTAGGCTCTGAAATCTCCAAATTCTTTGCTGCAGTCCAAAATAAAAATCTCTTCCATTTTTCATGTACACTTTCCTTGTACTAGGTCTTCTGGCTTCCATAATCACATTTAAAACTTGTTGAGGAAGTTGAGACCTGCTGTCTTTCAAAACAGAATATGCCAGGCTGTTAGATGAAGAGAGTGAAGCTTGACATTGAGCAGACGACCGTCCTTCTGAGACAACAGATGTGGAATCAAGGGTAAAGGCCATGGAGGCTTCTTTACCAGACTCCTCAGTAATGGGTACCAGTGCTGCGAGGCCAATCTGGAGCTATTAAAATCATCCTTGGCTTGTCTTGTCTGACCTTTAGAAGCACCTTTGGAAGAAGAGGCAGAGGTGGAAGCATACACATGAAGATTTTTCCAACTGAAAGAAAGAGCATCCACTTTCCAAGCTGTGTGATGAAACCTCTTTGTGCAAAACTTTGGCAGCTGGTGGTTTAGTGGAGAAGCGAACAGATCTATGTCTGGAGTTCCCCAGGACACTGTCAACTTTTGAAATACATGAAGATCCAGTTTCCACTGTGGGGATCCATGATTTGTCTGCTTAACACATCTGCTAAGGAGTTCTGTGCTCGGCAGAAACCTTGCCTGAAGAGTTAGTTGCAAGCTTAGCAGTCTCCCATAAAATCATTGCTTGCCTGCACAATGGGTAAGAATGTGTTCCCCTTGTTTGTTGATGTACCACATGACAGTTGTGTTGTCTGTTAGAATCAACACCTGCCCTGGAAGAAGTAACTCTTTGAAAGCCATTAATGCAAACTGGACTGCTAACATCTCCTTCATGTTGATATGTAGATGCTGTAGTCTGGCAGGCCACTTGTCTTGTATCCACTTTCCATTTAGATGAGCTCCCCAAGCAATGTCTGAGGCATCTGTCGTTAGAATTTGACTCGCCTCTGGTCGGGTCACAGAGAGTCCCTTGTTTAGGTGACATTCCTGAGCCCACCACAAAAATTCCTTTTGAATGCAAGGTATTATTTGAATGACAGTGTCCAAATCCTGGCAGTGCTGTGTCCATACATTTTGAGATACCATTGTAGCTTCCTCATATGCAGTTTGGCATTGGGAAGCACCAGAATACAAGATGCCATGAACCCTAAGGCTTGAAGGACTGTCCTTGCAGTCAGCCCGGACTGAAGAGATAGTTGATGGAAGTAACTGGAAAGATTCTTTTGTTTGTCCGGGGTTAAAAGGCCATCTGGGCTGCTGTATTCAGTCTCACACCCAGAAAGCACATGTCTTGAGAGGGTACTAGACTGGACTTTATTTCGTTCACAGAATACCCTAGGCATCTTAGCACTGCTATGACATATTCCAAATGCTGTAGAAAGTCTTCCTTTTCTTGAGCCAGAATCAGGCAATCGTCCAAGTAAGGATAGATTTGAATTCCTTTTAGCCTGAAGTAAGCTATCACTGGAGCCAGAACCTTTGTGAATACTCTGGGCAGTAGATAAGCCAAAGGGCAATGCAGAGAACTGATAATGAGAATTTCCAGCTCGAAAACGCAGATACTTTCTGCAACTTAGTCTTATAGGCACATGAAGGTAAGCTTCCTTGAGATCTAAAGTTACCATCCAGTGATCCTTGCCCAGCAGAGGTAAAAGCTGTTGTAACGTCAACATTTTGAACTTTGGAATGTCCAGATAAGTGTTGAGGATAGATAAATCCAAAATTGGTCTCCACGTGTTCCCCTTCTTCGGTACTAGGAACAGGCGAGAATAAAATCCTAGGCCCCTTTCTGGCACAGGAACCGGCTGAATGGCCCCTATCTGGAGTAACTGAGAAATTTGTTTGTGAGCCTCTTGTCTTTGTAGAGGAGGAATGTCTGGCATGCCTTTGAAAGGAGGCAAGGTATGGAAATAAAACCTGTAACCGTGGTGAATGATATCCAGAACCCATTTGTCTTGGGTAATTAAATCCCAATTTTCTTTGAAAAGAGACAGTCTTCCTCCTAGAGGTGCCGCCAGGCGAGAAGGTACTGGCAGCTGAAAAGACAGGTCATTGGGTCTGCTTACGAAAGGACTGACCCCTGCCCTCACCAGAAGTCCGAGCAGGTGAACTCCCTGCCCTAGGCCTAAAAGCACCTTGAGCTCTGCCCCTACCACGTCTAGACCTACCCCTAGACTGGGAATCATAAGCAGGATAAGTCCATCCCTTAGCAGGCCAATTTCTACTAAACTTAGGAGGCTGCACCTGCAAAAAATCCTTAACAGTTTGCATAGACTTAGCCTTGTCCTCCATCTTCTTTAAAACTGTTTCCACAGGCGAACCAAACAACACATCAGACTGTAAAGGAGCATCCAAAATCCTTGTCTTAACATGCTCAGCTAAGTTCTGATCTCTCAACCAGGCGTGCCTACGAAGAACAGAACCAGTGGCAGCCACCCTGGAGGAGGCCTGCACAGCATCAAAACCACATTGCAAGGAATGTTTACCCACTTGTTCAGACACATGAACTAAATCCTGCAACTCTTTACACTCAATACCTTCCGCCAGAGCATCCACCTTAGATTTCAACTGTGAAAGAAGATAATTCTGATATTTTAACATGTGAAACTGACAAGTCAACGCCCTCATGGCTAAAGTGGAAGAAGTATACACTTTCTTTCCCCATCTATCCAAAGCCCTTGCCTCTTTATCAGGAGGGACAGGATTTTTAACAACTGAGGCCTTCACACCTTTAGGCCCCTGAGAGACAGTTTCGGGTCTGCCCTAGGACTCTTAAAAGATACTTATGAGCTTCAGGCACCCTATAATACCTATCCGGTTTAACTGGGGCAGGAGGCAAAGAATCAGGATTCAGGAAGCCTCTGCAAAAACATCTTCCACCACATTCAAAACAGGAGGTATAGCTAAAGGCCTATGCTGGGGTAAAACAAGAATTCCCTAAGCCTTTTCCTGGAATCAGAGAAATCTTGACCTTCCCATTTAAAATGCTCCCTCATGGAATGCAGAGTCTCTGAAAATGAAAAATCCTCAGGAGGAGAAGCAGAAGGAGTAGAATCATCCACATCAGAATCAGAATAAGGAGGGTACTCCTGCAAGTCTTCAGCCGAAGACTCAAGCCTCCGAGCATTGCTCAAAACTCTCAAACTCAGGTTCCATCCTGGGCCTCTTATCAGGAGGGCATAGAACCCTAATCATAGTAATCAAATCGTCAGCCATTTTAAGCATATGGTTCTAAGGCAAAGATGCGGAAGCACTAGGAGAAATCGCCAGAGAAGCTAAACTTGGCCTGCCCCTCAAAGAAGCCTTGGAAACTGAAGGGAGGCTCTAACCACCTTAGGAAGAGAGGGAAGAACAGGCACCTGAGAAGCCCCTCAGCCTGGCCTACTTCCTGAGAGGATACATCCTGTAACAGTAAAGTCTCTCCCTGAGACTCCAAAGAAACACCTGGCAAAACCTCCGGCTCCACTGAGCCCTCTAAAGAACCGTCGTCTGGGACTGTCGGTTCCTCCACTCTAGCCTTTGCTGTTTTGTCCTTCCGTTTTAGCGAAGCGGCGTCGGAACATCCGACGGCATTTTATAATTACAACGCTTCCCAAACACTAACCTGGCACAGTCTAACCTTCTCTTAATAGTGCGTTTGTTAAATCTAGCACAAGAGCGGCATCCAACAACGTCGTGCTCAGGCCTAAACAAGGTATACACAAAGTATGGTAATCCCTATGAGGTATCTGTTTCCCACAAGAAATACAGTTATTCACTTTTTCTGACATCCAGTTAAATACTGAGGCAAGAAAAAACTAAAATATTCTACGGGTACTTAGCCAACTTTGATTCGGTCTGAAACTCTGGCTTCAGAAACTTTCAAAACGCCAACCTGCACTCGCAAAATTGCTTCTGCATCGGACCATGCGGCAAAAAAGACTGAGGATATGACGTCGGTCATGCGCATTAGTACCCTGATGTTCTGATGTCAGTCTAATGCGCCCCGACCGACGTCAGCCATATACTTTGGTATTCGGGCCGACTGGACAGCGGACTACCCCAATAGTTAGGACTGCAGCAATGTGGAATGAAGAACATCTGGGATATTTCCCTGTTGATGGTAAATCCCAGAGAGGTTAGGAGGGTTTGGACAAAGGTAAGACCCTGTAAGAGGTTCTTCTAGGTGTCCGCCTGGATGAGACAGTCGCACAGATAGGGGTAAATCTGTATGTTTTTCTGTCTGAAAAAGGCAATAACAGGAGCCATGCACTTGGTGAGGACTCTGGTAGCAGTAAATAAGCCAAAGGGCAGAGCAGAGAAATGAAAGTGCTCTGAAGCGTAGGAATCTCCTGCAGGTCTCCCTTATAGGGATCTGGAGGTAGGCATTTTTCAGATCTAGGGTCACTGGCCAAGCATTTGGTGCCAACATTGGGAAGAGTTTTTGAAGGGTTAGCATTTTGAATTTTGGTACTAGAAGGGGCAGCTTTAATGTGGATAGGTCTAGAATAGGGCGCCAGGTGCCCTCTTTTCTGGGTACTAGGAACAACCTTGAATAAAATCCTTTTCTCGCTTGTTCCTCTGGTAATGCCGCCACTGCTCCTTGAGCACAGTTTTTTTGAATCTGGCGGATGGCCTCAGTCCTCTCATTTGCTGGTATGTCTGGAAACCCTGAAAATCTGGGGTTCTCTATGAAAGTGAATCTGTACCCCTTGGGGAAATGATGTTTAGGACCCATCAATCTGTTGTGATGGTTTACCACTTTGCGTAAGAATAGGGAAAGCCTTCCTCTGAGCCTGTGAGGGGGCAGAGGGGAGAAAAGGAGTCATTGTGAGTCCTTAGGGTTGGGAGTGGACTTAGAACTTCCTTGCGTAGGCGTAGGAGAGGTCCACTGTCTAGGCCTCTGCTAACTTTGCTGCTGTTGCCTGGAGGGCCTATCTCTGCGTCCTTTCCTTTGCAAAGCTTTTGCTTGAGCAGGAAAGGACCAGTGCTTGGCAGGAAAGTTCCTGCTGAATCTGGGGGAAGGGAGGTTGTACCTGTAGGAAGTCTTTGTCTGCATTGACTTGGCCTTGTCTTCCATCTTCTTAATCATCTCCTCTGTCTTAGGGCCGAACAACTGTTCCCTATCCAAGGGGGCGTCTAGAAGTTTTGATTTAACCTTATCAGACAAAGATTGTTCTCTCAACCATGCATGACTTCTAATGACGGATCCAGAAAATGCAGCCCTGCTGAATGCTTCCAAAGCATCAAATCCACAATACATGGAATGCTTGGCCACTTGAGAGCTGGTGTGAATCAGATCTCCTAGTTCTCTTGTAGTAGTACTCTCTGGTAAGGTGGAAATGTTCTGCTTTAATAACTCCAGCGTGTTCTGTTGATATTTAAGCATATGAATTGGCAACTGAGAGCTCTAATGGCTAAGATAGCTAAAGTGTAGACCTTTTTGCCTCATCAGTCCAAGGCTCTGTTCTCCTTGTCAGGGGGTATTGGAATTTTGGAGGAACTGGCCCTAGCCCCCTTGGGTCTCTGAGTAATGACCTCTGGGTCAGCTACAAGGTTCTTAAACAAATACTTATGGGTATCTGGCACCTAATATCTATCAAGCTTTCTGGGTGCAGGGGGCAGGGCATCAAGGATGAGGCCAGACTCCAGGAAGACATCCTCCACCATATCCAGAATGGGAGGAATGGCTAAGGGTTTGTGTTGTGGCAAGTCCAGGAACTCTCTCAATCTCTTCTTTGATTGGGAGTAGTCCTGAGCCTCCCAATGGAAATGCTCTCTGAGGGAATTTAACGTCGCCCCGAATGAGAGGTCCTCAGAAGGGGATGCAGAAGGAATGGATTCCTGAACATCTGAATCCTCAAAGGCTGCCAGGGCTGTTGTTGAGTGTCAGTCCAGAAATTCAGAGTCCTCTGACTCTGGCTCCAAAAGCACCTCTGGAGAAAGGTCCTTTTTTATTTTGGCTGGGGTAGCTTGAGCAGACTGGTTACCCCTGATGACAGAGATTAAGTAACTGCTGAGACTGAGCAGGTTGGGTGGTAGGTAGTTGGTTTCTGAGCACCAAGGAAGTTTTCCTAGGAGTGACCTTGCTCTTAGAGGCCTCAGTGATTCAATGGGCTTAGGTGTGGTTTTGGTTGGTGGCATGGCTGTTGGTCATCCAAAAGGCCTCCTCAGAAGCTGGTGCCAGCAAAGCGGCTCCAGACCCAACCATGGGGCTGGCGACAGACAATTCAGAAGGCGAAGCCTGATCTAGTGGCATACCGGACTCCAAAATGGTCTCGGTAGAGGCCTGCAATGGCTATACAGTTGTCGTCAGGGGCTGCATATGCACCTCACAAAGTTCCACTGTGCTAGTGGATGGTAGGCTGGCTGACTTCAGTTTTGAGTCATCTGTGAGACTAACCTTCTGTGGTCTCTTTCCTTTTCTTTTCTCTTTTTAGGAAATTCCACAGTAGACTTACCGATGGACGCCATTTCGCGTTGGTAACTTCTCTCCCTGAAATGCCTAGCTACAAATTCAGCTCTTCTACATATGGCCCTAGCGTTAAATACATTCCTAAGTACTGCAGCCAGGTCTAGTGTGGGCACCTCTGCTCTCACTTCCATTTTCTTCAAGTTTTAATTTACTTATCAAGGATTATGCAACATTACAGTTAGCATAAAGACTGTAGCATATTGTGTGTGTGTGCGTGCGTGGGGGGATGTTCATTAAGTACGCAATAATGCTTGACAGGGTGTGTGTTAATGTGTAATTAATGCCCATCCAGGAGTGTTATGAGGTTCGATGCTGCAGGCGGAGGGCCTCTACACCCCTGGAAGGGCGTTAATTACACATTAACACATACCATGGAGTGCATTATTGGGCTTAGCGAATGGGCTTTCTGTAAAATTGCTGTGTTTTACTTGCTTATTTATTTTTTTTAAGTACTAATATTATTTTTTTGATACATTTTTAATGTAAAACAGTTCCTCCGCCTAAGGTTTCAAATTTGCTGTAGTATATGTCAATGGTGTTGTGATGAAGCATTTTACATCAAACATATATAAAAAAATGATATAGTGCTTAACAAAATAATAAGTAAACACAACAAATTTACAGAGAGCCCATTCTCTCTCTCATATATGCACACAGACTCCTCTGCTTTCATACACGCATTCACTCACACAAGATCACTCTCACTTTCTCTGTCACTCTCTCGATCTCTCTCATACACACACACCAGAGCGCACATACACAGTCTCTCTTTTTTTTTTCTTTTACATTTTATGTTCGCTAAACAGCAGAACCGCTGCTTAGCAAGCGTAAAATAATGGTGGGTGTTAGTTTTTTTTTTTGCAGTCCAAGGTCCACGGCAGCCTGATATGTTGCTGGGAAGCCGTGGACTCCTTTGTCAGCGGGCATTACTTGTACATTAATACCCTGCTGGAGAATGTATGTTCTTCAATCAGGGTGTTGATATACAGTTTGCCCATTCTCTAATGAGAAATACACAACATAACTGGAGGATCATTATGGTTATACATTGCCTCTTTTGTTGACGTGTGTATATTTTCCAAGCTGATACCCCACCGCTTAAGAGTACAAACTGCTAGGATTCCCAGGATATAAAACTTACAGCACATCAAAACTTCAAGCAGAATAAATTTTATATTGCTGCAGACATGCTGCAACTTACTGTTACAGTGAAACAGCTGCTATGAAAATGAGAACGTTTTTCAAAAAGGTTTGCCATCAATGATAAGTGATGCAGAAGCCTTGGATACACAGCCAGAGGGTTGTCACAGGTTTTATCAAAACTACTTTCCATTAGTTTAAAGTAATAAACCTATCAAAAGGGGTAGAGTGATTGCCCACCACTGAGACAGAGTAACAAACCTCTCATCACTTATTTACTTTTTACTTCCTGTGATTAACAGTGTTTCTGGAAACAAAGAATTTTTTAAATCAACAGTAAAATGCCTGTGTGAAAGCAATGACCTTTTCATTAGTAGAATGCATTTTTTATGATCTCATCTTCTATAGCCACAAGAATAAAACTTGCAAACATATAAAATGACATAACCTGTTGAATATATATATATATATATATATATATATATATATATATATAGATATAGGACCAGTACATTCCAATACTAGATAGATAAATATCACTTATTTTTAATTAAACTCCACAATGCCGGTTGGCTTTCTTACACTTACTAAGAGCCACAATAAATTATAACACAAGATCATCCAGAATCTGGACTTGTTAATAGCATCTATGAGCAAAAAGCAGTCTGTTGTTGAACATATTTTTATCTTGGATCATATACCCACATGTAAACACTAGAAATACTTGCTTTCACATAAAACAAAGCAAGTTTTCTGTCGTGTATAGTTCAGCTACATATTACTCTTCACTACCAGGTATCCCAGAAACATCACTTATGCTAAATTATTTAGTTGTTGCTTCTCATCAATCAACAATACTTGTAAAAAGGAATGGAATTTTTTAATCGTTAGCAAAACAATTTAACATTGCTTTGCCATAATCAAAAGTGCATGTGAAAGCAATGCAATTTTTTAAAATCAAGACCGAAATGTTGTTCAGTGTTGAAATGTACTTTTACCTCCGCTCCTAAAGCCACATGGAAAACAGTGCATCAAATGGCATTTATAACCATTAAAAATATAAATATATTCTACTGTTTTCAAATAGCTATTAAAATTCTTTGTTTGTGCCTTTCCATGATCAACAGCTCTTGTACAAGGATTTTTTTTAATCAAAAGCAAATTGATGCTTTCTCATGATCAACAGAGCCTCTAAAAGCAATGCTACTTTTTTTAATTGAGAGCAAAACGTTTTCAAAGAGAGATAGATAGGCCAAACATATCAGGGACACATTTATAAATACCCATCCAACTGTCCAACTTTTTTCTTAAGGCAGATAGCTTGTCACACTGCTTATCTCAGAGAGGGACTTTGTTCCAGAGAAAGGGTAGGCAGTGCATGACTAATCTATCCCTCCTCCTTGTCTTATTTGTTGGTGTAGATTTGGATCTCTGGCCTTAGTGTTAGCTGGACTGTTTGACTTATGGAAGTATAAGAGTTATTGGACCACTGGATCCTTGACAGCTCTATAAGCAAGACAAAAACTGCCCTAAAGAGTCATATTAAACTAAGTGTAGCGATAAAGTTTCCAGTCTTAGTAGTTCAGATCTTTTAAGCGATCTTTTTAGTTACAAACTTCTGGGGTCTTTCCAGTTGCTTTACATGTTTAGTAATGTGCATCCAAAAAGGGTGTTGTAATCGATGAACGTATGCTCATAGCTTGGGGATACATTTCTGTACAAGTATGATGAAAACAAAGTACTGTGTAATGTAACAAAGTGGTTAAAACACAATTCTGGAGAAGCTATATACAGGGTTTGCAAAAGGGGGGTGAAAACAGAAGAGAATGGAAGTACTGGAGGATAGAACAACAATGTGGCATGTTTGTTTAAAGGCATGATAGAATGTGGGTAGAGTTTGGTAAAGCAGATGTTAGATGATATTTGGGATGAAGAAGCAACTGCATTTTGCATCTTGTAGGACTAGGATAGTCAACTTTTCAGTAGGGGTCAACGATTAACAACTAAATCTTTGGGGAACATGCATTAAGCTTTGTAGAGTTACTTTGAAAGTTTTTTTTTTTTCTGATGACAAACTGGACAAATTGTCAATATTACATATGGCCTTTACTGGTTCATCAGCGCTTCACATGATTTCAAATGTACATACTGCTACAGAAGCTGGAATGCTACTTTTGCTCTTGTTCCTAAAATAAATCCATTAATGACAGCAATTAAATAATGAAAGAACCATAATAACTGAACAGAACTTTAAAAGACTCATTTCATACCTGTGAATAAAATAACAAAGCTGTTAAAGAAATTCTCTACCTAAAGAATGTAAAAACAAAATGAAAACTCCAGCAAAGCTAGAACTTCTACTCCCATTAAAAAGATGGGACAAGTCATGGGCATTCAGCATCACCAATTAGCTGAAACACCTGATGTTCATAAGGATCATTTGCATATATCCCATGTACCTCTGATACAAGAGGTTTGGGAGGTCACTCAGTTGAAGTTCTAGCTTTGCTGGAGTTTTCATTTTGTTTTTGCTACCTAAAGAATGCAAAGATGCAACAAACTCTCTTTCAACAGAACTGCAATCATACAACATCCAGTTCAGACTGCCTAACTGCATATGGCATGCACTTCATTTGTTACTCAGAATTATTAACAGTTCAGATAAGAAAAGCAGTTGTTCCAGCCCTGCAACATAAGCACCAAATATGCTTTTATTTTCAATTTATCAACAGAATACTAAATCTGTCATGACAGCCATAAACAAAAATAACACACAAAATAATATTTAAAACAATAACTAGTTTAAGTAGTTTAGATATGTAAAAGTACTTTTGAAAACTAAAGCATGTCCACCCAACAAATCTAGACTATGGTGAGGGAGTAATATTAACAGCAAACCAGACTTGCAGAATGTAATGCTTTTATTAATACACTGAATAAACACATAGTAATGTGACTAAGTAATTAGCAAAGATCTGCCAAGCATGTTTCAACTATTTAGAGAACAAACTGTGCAAATAAACAACACAACAGCACCTCCATACCTCCTGTGTCAGCAGGAGTCAATCAGTCAGCATATACACAGTGCTGCGGTAGTGTTGTCGCCTCACAGTAAGACGCTGTCCTGTTCAATTCTCAGCTACAACGTCTTCTGTGTGGAGACATGCGTGAATGGGCGTACCTTCGTTGAAGGTTGTGCGTCAGGGCAGGCAACACGGCACGTAAAAATCGACTGCCAATCATTAGTGGACCGGAGTTCTGCTGTGGCGACCCCTAACCGGGAAAAGCCGAAAGACACAACAACATACACAGTACTGAGAAACTAAGCATCATAAATGTATGTGACAGCAGAAAATACTAAAGTGATACTACTGAGTAGTATACTGTAAGTGGCACTAAAAAGCATAACATAAAGCCCTGCACATAGAATACATGCAGGAGGATACAGTTAAAACAACAGAGAGCTGAAGCAGTAGCAAGGCTGTAACAACTTAAAACGCTAGAGAAGTACTTCAAAGAATGGAGGAATTAAAATGCTTGTAGCATGGGCATTGTGATGATGTGAGGTACTGCCATCTGTGCCAGGGAGAGTAGGGCAGTGCATGTGTAACATATGCCAGCATAGTTAGCTAGAGTTTTGTGGAGAATTTTGTGTCATTTGGCTTACCCACTACACCCAGTTTAAAAATGAACTAAAAACTTTTCTACTTAACTCCAAGACTTGCTCTTGTCATAAACCCACCTAGTCTCCCTCTCTTGTCTCACACTTAGCTGCACACCATTCTGAAGGAAAAAAAAATTTTTTTTGATGATAGAACTTCATGTATTTTATGTATTAACAGCTTTGTAATTGTTCTCTTCTATACTCAACTTTGTTATTGTTTGCACTCAACTTTGTTATTATTAACAGCTCTGTAAATCCTTCAGTTATGTTAGTACTATACTTCTGCATGCAATCAATGTACTATTATGCAATTTTCTGGAGCTTTTCTCCTCGGGTCTCTACTGAAAATGGGCCAAAAGCCCAGTTGGACTAACCCGGTTAACAAATGACAATAAATAAATAACAATAAATAAATTTGGCACCGATTTATTCAGATGTTTGCGTTAAAATGTACTGACAGTGTTATTATAACTGATTAAATGTATGTGTTTAAACAAAGAATTCTGGAAGGGAAGAGTAGAAATTTTTCAAATTGTTCCACAGCTTTCACATACTGCACAACAGATCTTAGCAAAGCTTTGAGTGTGTATTGTACCAGTCAGGTGATCAAATGTGATGTCATTCTGTAACCAGCACTTAGGATGGAACTCATGCAGCAGATTGTTTTGTTTTCTTTGGAACCTGATATAAAAGATCTCTCACAGTCAGGCAGTTCAGTGCAGTCACAGTCTGAAGTACCTCATCTTGCCTAGCATCTTATCTTGCTTTGCTGTATTAAGTTAGCCGGGGAATAGTTATTCTTTAGAAAATCAGGAAATACAGTGAGATTTAATTAAGTACTGTTTTTCTGCATCTGTGCGCATCTTTCCAACTGTATTATTTTTATATCTCCTGTGATAGAAACTCTGGTGTTTATTGTACTTAGATATTTAGTATTCATTACATCCAATAACATCTCCAGGTACATCTGCAGTTAACTCCTACTAACACCCCTAGATGGAAAATATTGCTCACTCATATTTGTATCAATAATTCCAAAGCCATGCTATGTACAAGGTTTTAAAATATTTCATCTTAAAGCTTACACAATAATAAACTCAAGTGCATTAATATTTGACCTCTGTATAATGCACATAAACAGATATTAACTATTTTTTATGATACTAATTAATATACATATAATTTTCACATTTTTCTAAATATCTGAACAACCAAGTGACACAGACAGAACTCTTTAGCCTCACATGAAAGCTCTCCACCAGATGAATAAAAATTATACTGACAGTATGTGTGTAACTTGAGTGGTTGCTGAGATATTGTAAGTTGTTTACTAAATACTACAACTAGAATAGTTACTGTGACTTATAAAAACAGTTTACTGTGACTTATAAAAACAGTTTAAGACCTAGAATCTAAAGAATACTACCACTACAAAAAATAGTTTGTGCTGAAGAGTTTACCATTTATACTTCTTTCATACTCCCTATGGTTTCAGACATATGAACATTTGTTTGAAATGTGAGGACATAATCTGATTCTTTCAAAAGGCTTAGGCTCCGCCCATTGAAGTTATAGTGCAAACGTCCTGAGCTCCACTGGAGTGAATGATAAATATTTTATACCTTTCATTGTGGTTGTTCTTTTAGAGAATATTTTTTAACATCTTAAGAGTACCTGTGCTTATTGTAGTGATGCCTTGGCCACTCGAAAAGCCTTGCTGCTTTGGTTACACTCTACCATTTACATTAGTATTGATTTTACTCAGTATAACTGGATACCCTTGTAAGAGCCTTAGATTGGCTTCTGGTGGAAGCATCATTACCTTATAGTCTCTGCAGAGGGAGGCACAGCTAGTAAATCTGTGCCAGCCTTTGCCAGGAATATGTGTGTGTGTCAAAATCAAATACCCAGGTGTGGGTGTGTCAGCTACTTGGAATGGGACACCCTGCTCCAAGATGAGTCTTGTTTGGCATCTGGAGAGAGAGAGAGAGTCCAGTCCCAGTCTGGAGTGTGTTCCCTGTGTGCTCTTGAGGGAAACCGTGCTTGATGTAAAGAGCTGCATCTGAAAAATACTGTGGAAATCAATTCCTGTTTTTAGTGGCTCTCTCTCACCAGTGTCAGTGGTGAGGATTGAGGCTCCTTGATTACTGGCCTGGTGTAGAGAGACCATCACAGGCATAAGCAAAGAAGATCTGCTAAACAGCTGAAGAGCATCCAGTATTTTCACAAATATCAAGTCAGGACAATTTGGGGAAGGTTCAGTACTGGAAGCACCACACATTACTGGTAGGGGTGCAACAAAAAATCTAATGAAGTAATTTGTATAGTGTACTTGCAGCACCCCACTACAATTACCCAGAAACTGTAGCAGCTAGAATCCTAATAAATGTGCTGCCAAGAATTCCATCAAGCAAAATTTTTTGCATTTAACTTACAAAAGTCACAAAACTAAATGGAACAGACTGTTTTTATACAACCGCTTGTAACTGATGCGGCTATTTACAGTAATATAATGTTAAAAGAATAGCAACAGAGTTTCTGTGTTGAATATAAAATGCTGAGCTATGCCTAACACAGGTGACAAACTGAAAAAATTGGACCAGAAGAAAAATACGCTGCCTGCCATCAGTAAACCTTCAGGATAACATTTTGGCTTCAGTGAAGGATAGATGTTAATTTGTGCTGGCCAGGTGACATGCATTAAAAGGATTACTGCCTTCATTCGTCCATGGCAACCACCTCATAATTTTTTATAATTTACACATACCAACACCTCAAAACCACTACTGCCAGAGACAACCTCCAATGCGAGCCAACAATCAGCACTGACAAATGATTGTTTAGTACTTATGATATTCAGCAATGGCAAATTATTATCTAATATTTATATCTGGCTGAATTTCATATTATTAGAAAAATGCACAACAAAGTATAAGCTAATAAAAATTGAGACAGAGTCTTGAGTAGGGGCCCCAGAAAAAAAAACAAGATTGCCGGACACCTGACCAACCTGCTCTTGATTGCAACAAGGATTCTTCCTGCATGGGATCTAGGATGGCCTCAAGGAAGAGAATAGAATGGGGGCACCACATGGACTCCAACATGGTGGTTAATACTACTTTCCTTTTCTGTAGGTCTTTTATCATTTTCCATTCTTACAGCTTCAAGTTGGCTGGGGTGGGGTGCTGTCTGCTCATGAAAAAGGCCTGAGCAGGGTCCTGCACTGACATCAGATTATATTGCATAAAGAAAGCCATCACAAAGGTGGAGCAATGAGGGAAGCTGTCCAGGGTGCAAGCTGTTACAAGCAGCAGGTAGCACTACATGAGTTGTTGACACGTCCCCATCTGCATCATGAAAAAGGTGGAGCAATGAGGGAAGCTGTCCAGGGTGCAAGCTGTTACAGACAGGCAGCAGGTAGCACAACAAAAGTTGTTGACAGGTCCCCTTCTGCATCATGAACCATCTGGCCTGTGTGGCAGACTTGGAGAAGGTTTTGTTCAGTTCCTGGTCTCTTGTTCTAATATATTCTACCTTTGTTACAACTAATGCCCAGTTTCACATGACAGCCTTTCTGATCTCTGTAGTGGATAATTTCAAAGTCACAACTTGTGAAAGATCAAGCAGACATCAAACTTTTTCTGCCTGTACTCCCAGTAATCAGATTAAAATGATGAAAGTCTGCTAATAATTCAGCTAATTTCAGTGTCAGAGAAAACAAAACACAGTGTCAGTAGAAATCTTGGCTAATGATCTGGCAAATTATGGGAGTGCTTAGAAGGCTTAAGAATTTTTTATGCCCCAAATTTGGGAACTTTGCTAAAGAGAAAGGAAGCAGATCTTAACTGTATGTATGGTAGGAAAATAATGTGGATTATGGACGCCAGCGATGTCTTCAAAAATTGCATGTGGGTCTCTTCTGTGTATACCAGTGAGAGGTGCATATAACAGAAAGCATGACTTCTGCATTGAGAGATCCTCTGAAGAGGATAACCCACAATGTAGCCACTGCAGAAGGCTCCTTGAAGTTATGATCAATTAATAATCATGAAATAAAACCCTATTCACAGAAGGACAAATCTAGTTGGCAAATGTAGGGGAATAAAAAATATCTAAATGGAAACAAAGAACAAAAGAAACAATGATTCCTACATGCTATCTCCCACTACCCAGTATTACTACTCTTAACTGGATGAATATGGACTTTTAGGATGGATGTACACTGGACAACTGGTTGATTTGAGCTGTCCCAGTCTGAAAACACAAAGTCCAGTCAAACTGCCAGTTTGGGTAAAATTCATTCACAGACTAGTAATTACACTGTGTGGATGCTAGCAAAGGAGATATCGGAAAAACTGAGAGAAAATCAGCCAGAAAAATTAAGAGGAAATTCTGGCTTGAAAGAATCCTGCAGATGTTCAGCAAAAAGCAGTTCAAACTTCAGTATTGTTTCTAGTAATTTAGAGGAAAAAGTAAATCAAATGTTCTCAGAGATATTTACAATAAATGAAACAAAGGAATATATCAACTCAAATAAAAAGGCTGGAAAACTAGAAGCTTTCAGATGAACTGATAAAACTACAAAAAACAGAGCTGAAGTGAAGAAAAGGCTGGCTGAGCATGAGGCTTCTCAAAGTGAGCAGTTTCAAAAAATAAAGTTAGAAGACAGAGGGCATACAAAAAATGAGATTTTCTGCTGTGCCAGAGAAAACAGAATAATAGACTATATTAATTTTATGAAAGTACAAATAAGCATCTGGGTTGGTGTTCCACAGCAGGATTTGTTAATTAAAAGGGTGCATTGTGCATGCTCCAAAATCTGGCCATTAAGAAGCAGCCAAGACATACATTAGTAAAGACACAATCCTACCAGCAGGAAGAGCTGCTCCTGAGGAACTTTAGCAGAAAGGAAAAGTATTAAAACTTGAGACAAAAAAAATGTGGAAAAAAAAAAAAAAAGTTACGTACTCACCATAACGTTCCATCTGTATTGTCCATTTTTACTCTTCAACTGTTGTGTTCAGATCCATCGCTCGGATCCGATTCGACTGCTCTTTCTAGACTGTAGAACACTGAAACTCTTGAGCTCTTCCCTTTACTTACAATGCCATAGACACCTTACATATCTTAGAGCTAGTAAAAAACAGACAGAGCTCACACAGGTAAAGGTTGGAAATGTAAAATCCAATGTAGAGAATATAAGCAGTCCAACAATCCAACTACCACACGAAGGGATGCAAAAGAAGTTTAATGAGGTAAGTGCTTTCACAACAACTGTAGCTTCTTCAATCCACTGATAAAAAGTGCCAAAGAGCTATTTAAACAATCAAACAGTGATGTCAGAAAGCATTAACAAATTAACATTCACATAAAACAACACACCTTCAAACATACATTGCTATAAAATTCATTACTATAAAATTCAGTACTAAAACTTTAAACGTTTCAACTCACAAGCATAAAACCATTTAGATAAAAAAAAAACATATATATATATATATATATATATATATATATAATAAAATTTTAAAATTAATGAGGCAGCTTCCTAGTCCTTTATTAGGGCTTCAAAGACACTGCCATTTAAGCCAGGAAAAATGTCAGCTTTAAACTGATTTATCCAACGTAACTCTGCACATTCTCTTCTAGATTTAAAATCCCCCTTGTTATATTAATAGTCATAAACTCTAAAACTGTAAACTTAAACTTATGTCCTGGACCCTTTTCAATAACATGTTTTGCTACAGCACTGCGTTCATCCAGTTTCCTAATATAATTAACATGTTCAAGTATCCTCCCCTTGAAACTATGATTTGTTTTAAAAACATAATAGGCTTGACAGAGACAGCACTCAGCATAATAGATCACATGTTCAGTTTGACAGTCTGCATAAAAATTAAAATCAATACGACGTTTGGTGACAGGACAAACAATATGACTGGTAATCTATATGTATGTACAAGCTGAACAGCCTCTACATGGAATGGTAACTATTCTTTCTGAAGTAACAACATTAATATGTGTTTTACAATTCTTACAGCATAACTGGCGCTTAAGACGTCTGAATGCAAACTTCGGTTTAGGACCTACTACCTGACTAATCTCTTCATTGGCTAGCAACACCGGCCAATATTTCTTAATAATGTTATAGATGTCTGTTGGACCACTAGAATAAGTAAAAACTAATTGTAGGTTATCCTGACGTTGTTTAGCAGGACCAACATCTGCACTGGCATCATGTGCACCAAAATAAGGTTTAGCAACAGTATCTCTAGGTGACAGCACAAACTTACTTGTCCTCTTGACATCAAGCATAGAATAGCCTCTAGAAAGTAGCCGTTTTTCACCTGCAGCAACATCTTGTTCAGCTAATATATCATTACTATGGAAATGCATTTCTCTCAACAACTGTCCCTTAACAATATACCTAGGAACATGTCTTGGACGCATACTCAACTTGTGCAATATATTACCCCTTTTACATTGTTTCCTATATATCTTACTTTCAAAACCTAGTCCATCCTTATTAATAGTGTCATCTAGGAAATCTATAAAAGAAAAAGAATAAGTACACTTAAATTCCAAATAGGACATTGTGCTGACCAAACATTCTAAAAACTCATCAAAACTATCTGTAGTACCTTTCCATAAAATAAATATATTGTCAACAAAATGCATGTAAACAACTAAGCTGTCCAAATATAAACTGTTGTTGTGTACAAACTCAAACTCCCACTGGACAAGGATGGCATTCGCATAGGAATTAGCGCAAGTAGTCCCCATCGCCACACCAATTTTTTGCAAGTAATAATCATCCTGGAAAATAAAAACATTATTTTCTAGTATCAACTCCAGAAAAGAGCAAATCAGCATCACCCTATTGTTGCTCATACCACTCAACCTTGTAAGAAAAGTACAGTTTTGTACCTACCATAAATGTAGATGTCCGATAGGTATGCAACTGCAATCCTGACATATGGGTTGTCCTGCCTCAGGCAGCCCTTCGGTCGGCCGGATTCCAAAGTCTGGGTCCGGCGATGGCTGAAGTCGCCCTTTCCCCGACGTCAGAGCGCCTGGGGTATAAAAGCGTCAGCCAACGCCATCTTCTTCAGTGTTTCTTGCCCCAGATACCAGGTGCCCTCTAAGGAAGGCTAAATTTTGAAAATAGAGAAAAAATTCCAGACAAGTACAGCAACATAAAAACAAATACACCATAAAAGATTACCCCAGGTATCTAAAATGAGGGGTAGAAACCCAAAAGAATACCACAGAGGGGTAGGTGGGAGGGAAAACCTGACTGCAGTTGCATACCTATCGGACATCTACATTTATGGTAGGTACAAAACTGTACTATGTCCTTCAAGGATGTAACTGCAGTCCTGACATATGGGTTGAATACCATAGCCAACCTGGGGGTGGTAGGCACTAAGACAAAGATGGTGTAGCTAAAATGCCCATGCAGGACTGCAAAAGCAAACCCTGCTCTGGATCTGGAATATAAAGGCAGGTTGTAATGTTTGGAAAATGTATGCACGGAGCTCCATGTAGCAGCTTCTAAAATGTCCTTTGTTGCCACTCCTCTTAAAAAGGCTGTGGAGGTGGCTGTAGCTCTGGTGGAATGTGGCCTGATGTCAGCTGGCACAGTTTTTCCATGAAAAGAGTAGCAGAATCGAATGCAATTTCCAATCCATTTAGAAATTGTCTGTTTGGAAATTGCTTTTCCCTGCAATCCAGCAGCGCAAGCTACAAAAAGCTGGTCAGATTTTCTGAAAGACTTTGTTCTGTCCAAATAGTAGCGCAACTGTCTGTGTATGTTCAAGGTGTGCAGAAGTCTCTCTCCTTTATTTTGAGGATTGGGAAAGAAGGTAGGCAGGTGAATAGCTTGATTCAGGGACACCCTGGATACCACCTTTGGCATGAATGACGGATTGGTTCTCAAAGAAACTCTGTCCTGATGAAAAATGAGAAATGGTTGTATTGCATTGTATCACACCCACACTATCACTCTGACAGTGGTACTCTTCCCGATGCTCTAAGTGATCATATGCCCATCTTCACTTACCGATTCCCTTGTATCTCTCACCACCCCCACAATTATATTACCACACGCAACCACAAAAAATTCAACCCAACAACCTTTTCAGATTCTCTAAAAGCAACCAATTGGAACACTCTTAGGACTTTACCCTTAGAAGATGCTGTTTCCCACTTTAACTCTACATTCTTAAGATTACTAGATTCCCAAGCCCCCCAAAGGACAAAACGAATAAAAAATAATTCTGCTCCATGGCTTACCAGAAATACATTAGCAACCATGCGCCTTAGAGACAAAGCCTGGGCACTTTATCAGAAAAGAAAGTCCCCTGATTCCCACACTGAATACAGAACCCTCCGAAATAAAGTCAAAAAGCTTATTATCTCTGACCGACAAAATTACTTCTTTACCCTCCAAAACAATAATAAAACAAATCCACAGAAATTCTGGAAAGGAATCTCTACCCTCCTTAACCCCAGCAGACCACACACCCCTACCCCCGACCCAAATGCCCCAGATCTAGACCTGGCTACTCAATTCAACTCCTCCTTCATTGATTCTATTAGCAAACTAACCTCCTCTTTTCCTACTTCTACTATACCATCCAATACCCCCTCACCCTCTCCTGCCAAATGTTCACCAAGTACTTCTCTTCCTTCCTCATTCCCATCTTCTCTTCCTTCCTCATTCCCATCTTCTCTAACTATATCCCATAACTCTTCTCCCTCTCTAACATCCTCACCATCCTCACCAACATCAAATACTTTCTCTCCCCACTCTGCTCCATTCTCATTAAAACTTATACCCATTTCTACAATAAAAAAACTACTTCAAAAATTGAAGCCCGGCACTAATGCACCTGACAATATCCCCTCATATTTCCTAAACATTGCTGCTGATGCAATTGCCTATCCCATAAGCATTCTCATCAACCGCTCAATCCTGGAATGTACAGTGCCCCAACTCTGGAAACAAGCCTTTATCATCCCCCTTCATAAAGGCGGTAATAACTGCAGTGTTAACAACTTCCGCCCCATTGCTATCTTGTCCCCCATCTCTAAATTACTTGAAAAATGTGTTCAACTTCAACTACTTCCACATCTTTTAGACAATAACCTTCTCACACCTACACAACATGGCTTTAGGCCAAATCATAGCACCATAACAGCCCTCCTCTCTTATCTAGAAACTGTAAATAAAGCTCGTGATTCCGGCCATATTGTCTCTACCCTACTACTTGACCTTTCTAAGGCTTTTGATACCATTTCGCACAGCCTGCTATTAACTAAACTTTCCAAACTTAACCTTTCTTCCTCCTCTGTGAACTGGTTTTCCAGCTACCTATCTGACACCAAGCTGTAAAATGGAAAAAGGCCGCTTCCTCTTTTCTTAGTACCCCCACCGGGGTTCCCCAAGGCTCTATACTTGGTCCTCTTCTCTTTAACATTTTTATAAACGATTTTCATAAATCTATCCCATTCTCTAACATCATCCAATATGCTGACGATTCCACCATTATCTGCTCTGCCACATCTACCCCTGAGCTTCTAAAGCTCACACAAGAAGCTTTCTCAATTACTGAGCATTGGATGAAAATAAACCACCTTGCTCTCAACGCCTCCAAAACTAAACTCATGGTATTTACTCCCTCTAAAACTACTCCCTTTGATACAAACACATTCCTGATCACTAGTCAAAACAAATCAACCCTAGAACTCGTATCTGAAACTAAGTTACTTGGTGTTCAAATTGATAACCAGCTTAATTTCAACTCCCACGTACACCTAAATATTAAAAAAACCCACCAAAAGCTGGGTATGCTCTACTGTCAAAATCAATACCTCACAAAGACCTCTAAAATCACTCTGTTTTCTTCCTTTCTTATTCCCTCCCTTCTCTATGGTTCACCTCTCCTAACTAATATTCAGTCCTCTCTTAAGAAACAACTTTCCTCTTGCTACAACAAAATCGCCAAGTTCGCCAACGGCCACAAGTCATTCACCCATCACTGTTCCTCTCTCCAAAAACTACATTGGCTTGAACTTCCACATCAGCTCAATTACATTCAGCTTACCCTAGCCCATAAGCTCATTAACAACCCCTCCCTTTGTCCCTCCCTGTCTTCTGCTTTTAAGTTTCACTTACCTGATAGAGTCTTAAGGTCAAACAATCAAAACCTATTAGAAATACTTAAACCAAAACGCCCCCCAGGCAAAAACCTACTATCCTTTAACATAGCTCGTCTTTGGAACTCACTCCCACCGTCCATTCGTACCATCTCTAATCCTTATTCATTCAAAAAATCTCTTCATACTCATCTTACATCCCAATGGGAATGCTCTTGTTCCCATCCATCATAAAAATATGAAATATGAACCCTTCATCCTTCATCCCCATTCATTCACTTCCTACTCAACAAAGCCTTTATACTTACTACTTTCTTCAAATCTAACCACACTATACAACAATATAATCCTACCTCTTTAATGCCCTGACTCACCTCTCATTTTTTGTACTTTATCTAATATTTCACATTTTTGGAATGTACCTCAAATGCAAAAGCAATGTCTGTATTCTCCTTTACATTGTATAAGTAGCTTAGCTCTGTTGTTTTCACCTTGTCTGTTAGTTTGCATTATGAGCTTTTTCAAGTGTATGCCCTGACTCACCTCTCATTTTTTGTACTTTATCTAATATTTCACATTTTTTGAATGTATCTCAAATGCAAAAGCAATGACTGTATTCTCTTTTACATTGTATAAGTAGCTTAGCTCTGTTGTTTTCACCTTGTCTGTTAGTTTGCATTAAGAGCTTTTTCAAGTGTATGTACATATTCTGTATGTCTGTTCTTTTTTGGAGCTTTTCTCCCCAGGACTCCATTGAAAACGGGTTCTTTTAGGCACAATGGACTATCCTGGTAAACCAACTGCAAATAAATAAATAAATAAATTGCCATAAGGGCCTGTAGCTCAGAGACTCTTCTTGCTGAGGTTACTGTCAGAATGAAGCTGTCTTCCAAGACAGAAATTTCAACTCTGAAGATGCTGCTGGTTCAAAGGGAGGAAGAGTTAATTTTTCCAGCATGAAGTTGAGGTCCCATGCAGGCACTGGTGGTTTCCTTGGAGGGTTGATGTTCTTTATACCTCTTAGAAACTGTCTTAGCAATGGGTGAGAAAATACAGGCGGATCAGTGTTATATTTGGCAGATATTGCTGAAGCATGTATTTTTATGGAAGAATATGAAAGGCCATTGTGGAGCACTTCATCCAAATATTCTAGGATCTGTGGAATGCTCATCACTGATGGGTCTTGACCCTTTTTGCTGTTCCAGATAAGAAATCTCTTCCATTTTGCTGATTATGTTTTTCTAGTGGAAGGTCTGCGCGCCTCCAGGATGATATCTTTTACCCTTTTGGAAAGTGTATCCTGAGGAATAGTCATGGAATCTTCCAAGCTGTCAGCTTCAATGTTTTCAAGCTGGGGTGTAGTGTCCTGTAATTGTGCTGTGTCAGAAGAAGTGGCCATTGAGGAAGGAGCCACGGATTGGTGTGTGTCAAGCTCCGTAGCAGTGGGTACCAGTGTTGTCTTGGCCAGTCTGGAGCTATCAGTATGACTTTCGGCTGCTCTGTCTTGATCTTTAGTAACACCTTGGTCATCAAAGGAAGAGGTGGGAAGGCATATAGTGTTAGAGAGTTCCAACTGAAGGAGAGAGCGTCCACCTTCCATGCTTGAGGATGGTAATGTCCTTGTGCAAAACTTTTTCAGATGGTGATTGAGGTGGGAGGCAAAAAGATCTATGTCCGGCCTTCCCCATGCTTGAGTTATTTGTAAGAAAATGTCTGGATGCAACATCCATTCGTGTGGATCCATGATGTTTCTGCTTAGGCTGTCCGCCAGAACATTGTCCTTCCCTGGTACAAAATGGGATTGTAGCTCTATTTTCAATTGTAGGGAAATATCCCAGAGATTCATTGCCAGTCTGCAAAGAGGGTAGGAATGGGTACCTCCTTGCTTGTTTATGTACCACATAACTGTGGTATTGTCTGTCTTTATTAGTAGATGGCCCTCATGCATGAACTTTTTGAAGGCCTTGATTGCGTGTATCACTGCCAGCATTTCTTTTAGGTTGATGTGCAGGTGCTTTTCTTTTTGTGCCCATTGTCCTTGAATGCATCTGCCCTCCATGTGCGCCCCCCATCCATGGTCTGAGGCGTCTGTTGTTATGGTTTGACTTGAATGAGGCTTGCTGAAAGGCAGACCTTTGTTTATCTGGCTTGCTTGGGCCCACCACAGAAATTCCTTTTGAAGGCATGGAACGAGTGGGATCAATGCTTCCAGGCTGTGGCTGTGTTGAGACCATAGACTTTTTAGATACCATTGTAGTTTCCTCATATGCAGCCTTGCGTGTGGAATCAGAAGAATGCAAGATGCTATGAAACCCAGGGCCTGCAGGATTTTCCTCGCAGTCATCTGGGTGTGTGTTGCGAATTTTCTGAAGTATTCTGGTAATTGTTTTTGTTTTTCTTTTGTCAGAAACGCCATCTGGGTGTTTGTGTCCAGTGTGGCACCCAGGAAAGGTATTTGTTGGGATGGTACGAGACTTGATTTCTGAATATTGACTGTGTATCCCAAGGCCTGCAGTAGGTGAATGACATAGTCCAGGTTTTTTACCAAGGCATGTTGGCTGTCCGCTTGTATAAGGCAGTCGTCCAGATAAGGGTATATTTGTATCCCCTGAAATCTGCAATGTGCAATTACTGATGCCAGGCATTTCGTGAACACTCTGGGTGCAGTAGATAAGCCAAAGGGCAATGCTGAGAATTGATAATGCTCTGAGCCTGCAAGAAATCTGAGGTATCTTCTGCAACTTTGTCTGATTGGGACATGCAGGTATGCCTCCTTGAGGTCCAGAGTTACCAGCCAAGACCCCTTGCCCAGCATGGGAAGGAGTTGCTGTAAAGTCAGCATTTTGAATTTTGGCACAATAAGGTAAGTATTCAGTGCGGACAAGTCCAAAATGGGTCTCCATTGGTTTTCTGTTCTTGGAACAAGGAACAGTCTTGAATAAAATCCTTGGCCTTGTTCTGCAGAAGGAACCTTTTCTATTGCTCTTATTTGAAGTAGGTTTGTTATTTGTTTGAGTGCCTCTGCCCTTTGATTTGGTGGCAGGTATGGCCTGCCATGTCTTGTTGGTAGTGTATGAAAATGGAATCTGTATCCTTTGTCTATTATGTCCAGTATCCATTTGTCCTTTGTAATATTGTGCCAATTTTGTGAGAATAAAGATAATTTTCCGCCCAAAGGTGCTTCTAATTGAGCCCTGGATGGCGGAGTCAAAGTCAAGTCATTGAGATTGTCCCTGCGAAGCAGTGGAAGGTCCTGCCCCACCTCTCTGGTTCGGAGGCTGCCATTGACGTCCTCTGTAGGAGCCTCGAGTTTGCCCTCTACCTCTGCCACGTCTGTTTTTGCCTCTTTGAAATTTGTCTGTGTCTGGAAAGGACCAATGCTTAGAAGGCCAATTCCTGCTGAATCTTGGTGGCAATGTTTGTTCCTTTAACCAAGCATGTCTGCGTATGACCGCACCTGTCATTGCTGCTCTACATGAAGCTTCCAATGCATCATATCCACACTGAAGGAAATGGTTGCTAACCTGCTGAGTATTATAAACCAATTCCTGTAACCCCTTTCTATCTAATGGTTCAGGGGAAGCCAATTTCTTTTGCAAGTCATCCAACATGTATTCCTGATACTGAATCATATGAAATTGACAATTTAATGCTCGCATAGAAAGGGTGGAAGATGTATATACTTTCTTGCCCCACCTTTCTAAAGCCCTAGAATCTCTTTCCGAAGGAAGTGGATTCTTAGCAGTAGTGGAGGAAACCCCTTTAGGCCCCTGAGAAATAGTTTCAGGGTCAGCAGTATGGCTCTTGTACAGAAATTGATGTGTGTCTGGGACCCTGTAGTACCTGTCTGGCTTGACAGGAGCAGGGGGGAGGGAGTCAGGAAACACTAGATTCTAAGTACACATCATCTAAAACATTTAAAACTGGAGGAATAGCTAAGGGTCTATGCTGAGGTAGCTTTAAAAATTCCCTTAACCTTTTCCTAGAATCTGAGTATTCTTGGCCTTGCCATTTGAAGTGTTCCCTCATGGAATGAAGCATTTCCCCAAAGGAAAACTCCTCAGGACGAGAAGCAGAGGGAATGGATTCCTCCGCATCAGAATCCTCGTAGGCCGGGAAGGCCTCCTCCTGGTAGTCTGAATGTGCAGAATCATCTGAGGCTTCATCGGAGGACTGGGGATCTACCTGCTCAACCCTAGGCCTCTTGACAGAAGGCGGCTGAGAGCCTCTATCTGGATGTGGCTGAGAACCCCTAATTAAAGAAATAAGGTCCTCAGCTAAACTTAAAATTTGAGAACCAGAAGTGGATCCCAGAGAAACAGATCTTGGAGGGAAACACTTAGCCTGTTTGGCAGCCTTAGCACGTGTGTAGGCCTTAATGGACATAGACACTGGAGGCCTGGCAGCCCCACGTGCTGGAGTAGTCTTATCCACAGAAATGGTGTTAGAAATATCCTGGGCTACGGTCTCAGAAGGGAGAACAGAAACCGGCACCGAGCTGGCCTCCGGTACCGAAGTAACCAGTGGGGTGGTGTCATTGGTCTGTAGCGGTTGTGAAACCGGCTCAGAAGAGACCGAGACACTCGTGGTAGGCCTAAGCGTGGTGTCGGCCGAGACCGCGGACCGTGGGTGTCGGTCCTTATCCTTCCGTTTTTTTAGGTAATTGTGCTGTCGGAAGCTCCGACGGCATGATATAACAGAAATCTTCCCCAAAATAATCCTGTGCAAACTCTGTCCGACGCCTAAGAGTGCGTTTATTGAAAGAAGCACAAGCTGTACAGGCCAAGACGTTGTGTTCTGGGCCTAGGCAGGGTAAGCAGTAAGAGTGGAAATCCTTATGAGGTATTTGTTTCCCACAAGTTAAACAATTATTAACTTTTACAGTTTTATCTGACATCGGCTGAGGCAAGAAAAGGTCCCCAACGGGGTACTTAGCTTTTTTGAAGACTTCAGTAGCTGAAAACACAGGAGCTGGTCGACCGGCACTTGCGAACTGCTTCTGCTTCGGGCGCCGCGCGGCAAGAAAGACTGAAGAAGATGGCGTCGGCTGACGCTTTTATACCCCAGGCGCTCTGACGTTGGGGAAAGGGCGACTTCAGCCGACGCCGGACCCAGACTTTGGAATCCAGCCGACCGAAGGGCTGCCTGAGGCAGGACAACCCATATGTCAGGACTGCAGTTGCATCCTTGAAGGACATCATCCTAACACTCTCAACTCCAGCATCATTGGGAATTACTGTAAATAACGAGTTAATACCCAAGGTAACAAAAAGCAATCCATATAAATCATTACGCTCATTTTGCCATGCATATAAATCATGTAAAAACACTTTGGTATATCTCAGAACAGCAGGTATGTCATTGAGAAGAGGACGTAAAGATTTTTCAACAAAAATTGACAGCAGTTCTGTAATCCAGCCTTGGCTGGAGACTATAGGTCGCATGGGGGGGGGGGGGGGTGTGTTTACGTACATCTTTATGTATTTTCGGGACAAAAGGATGTTCAACCAAAAATAATCATATAATTCCTTATTAATAAGGTATGTCATTAAAAGATCATAAATATAAAATTTAATTTTCCTCATTATGCCATTAACTTGGTACTTGTACATGTTTAAATAGGTGGATTTATCATTAATTATAGCATGCATACGTCTAACAATCTATACAATCTAAAACAACAATGCCACCAACTTTGTTAGCAGATCTTATTTCCAGTGAATCAGATTCTCGTAAAGCTTTAAGAGCTAAATTCTCATCATATGTCAAGTTGTAATATGAACATTTAAAATCACAGGACAAAGTCTGCTGTAGTTCATTCTCACAAAAAGTTAAAAAAAAGTATTCAGTGCAGGGTGTATGTCAGGTATGAAGGAAAGTACAGTTGTGTACACTTACCATAAATGTAGATGTTCGAGTGCATTCACTGTTGCAGTCATTACACTTGGGTTATCCTGCTGGCAGGCTACCCTCAGTCGGCCTGAATTCCAAAGTCTAGGTCTGGCAATGGTTGCTGTCGCCTCTTCCCTGACGTCAGTGCGTCAGGGGTATAAAAGATGCAGCCGACGCCATTTTCTTCAATTTTTCTTGCCCCAGATGTCAGGTGCCCCCAAAAGGGTAGGCTAAAAATATGCCAATAAAACATGCATGCACCAAAATATATTATACCTTCATCTACAAGCAAATACACCACATAGGTTGCATAGATTAGAGAAGTGCAGATAAGTTGCAGCAAAGATATGGGGGATGGTGGGTGGGTAACCTGAACTGCAACAGTGAATACACTCGAACATCTACATTTATGGTAAGTGTACACAACTGTACTATGTTCTTCGTGTTTCACTGTTGCAGTCATTACACTTGGGTTGAATCCCAAAGCTATGGTTGGGAGGCTGGAGCTAAGTAGCATTAGGAGTGGCTATAAGGCCCTGCAAAACTTCAGTGGCAAAGCCTGCCCTGGATTTAGAGTAGAGTGGTAAATGATAGTGCTTTGTAAAGGTGTGCACTGAACTCTAGGTAGCAGCCTCTAAAATGTTTTTGGTTGGTACTCCCGTGAGGAAGGCTGCTGAAGTGGCTGCTGCTCTGGTTGAATGTGGCCTAATGCCCTTAGGCACTGGCTTGCCATGTTGTGAATAGCAGAAATTAATGCAGTGGCCTATCCACTTTGAAATAGTCTGCTTTGAGATAGCCTTTCCTTGTGATCCTGCAGCATATGCCACTAGTAGTTGCTCTGTCTTTCTGAAAGCTTTGGTTCTGTTCAAGTAGAAGCGTAGCTGTCTGTGTATGTCCAAAGAATGCAGAATTCTCTCCCCCTTATTCTGTGAGTTTGGATAAAAAGTAGACAGATGAATAGTTTGGATAAGGGCCACACTGGACACTACCTTAGGCACAAATGTCGGGTTTTTCCTCAAAGAAACCCTGTCTGGATAAAAAATGATAAAAGGTTCCACAGCCATGAGTGCCTGTAGTTCTGAGACTCGTCTTGCAGAGGTTATTGCTAGGAGCAGAGCTGTTTTCCAAGATAAAAACTTTATATCAGCTGTAGCGGCTGGCTAAAAAGGAGGCGGGGTGAGTTTTTCCAAGACATAATTGAGGTCCCATGCAGGTATTGGTGATCTCATTGGAGGCCTTAAGTTTTTGGCTCCTCTGAGGTACTGCCTTAACAAGGGAGGCTCTGTATTGTAATGAGCCGAAATGGCAGAGGCATGAATTTTAATTGATGAAAAGGATAGGCCTTTGTCCAGCATCTCAGTTAAGTATTGCAAAATCTGAGGAATATTTGGTACAGCTGTGTCAATTCTTTGTGCCTGGTTCTAAGCACAGAATCTTTTCCATTTTCCAGCATAAGATTTTCTGGTACTAGGCCTTCTGGCCTCCAAAATGACATCCATTACAACTTTAGTGAGAGGTGCGTTTTGTATGACTACATTATCCGCCATGCTGCCAGATTTAAGGTCTTTAGCTGGCTGTGCAGGATCTGATTGTTTTGTTGGGATAGTAGAAGAGGTATTTGAGGCAAAGTCCAAGCCGGGCATTAAGACAAGTTCCTTAGGATTGCATATCAGTACTGGTGGGGCCAGTCTGGGGCAATCAGTATCATCTTTGGCGTCTCTTGTCTGACCTTTAGGAGTACCTTGGGGAGGAGAGGCAGTGGAGGAAAGGCATATAGTGCTAAGCTTTTCCAGCTGAAAGATAGGGTGTCCACTTTCCATGCTTGTCTGTGATAAGTCCTGGTGCAGAATCTTTTTAGTTGGTAGTTGTGAGGAGAGGCATATAGAGCTATATCTGGGCATCCCCATTTCCTTGTTATCATGCTGAAGACTTGTGGATCCAATTTCCACTCGTGGGGAGCCATGAGATTTCTGCTTAGTTCGTCTGCCAGAGTACTTATCTTTCCTGGCAGGAATTGTGCCTGCAGATGTACTTGGTAAGTCAATGCTGTGTCCCACAAAGTCATGGCTAGTCTGCAAAGGGGGTCAGAATGACTGCCTCCCTGCTTGTTTATATACCACATGACCGTGGTGTTGTCTGTCTTTATCAGTAGTTGTTCCGGATGAAGTAGGTCCTTGAAGGCTGTCAGGGCATTCTGAACAGCTAGCATTTCTTTTTGATTGATATGTAGATGCATTTGGTTTGTGGACCATGTGCCCTGAATACATCTTCCTGCCATGTGGGCCCCCCCAGGCATAATCTGATGCATCCGTTGTTAATGTCTGCCTGGCTGGGGGTAAAGTGAATGGCTGACCCTTGTTCTGGTGACAAGCCTTCGCCCACCATCGAAACTCCTGTTGCAGGCAGGGAATGAGGGTAATTATTGTTTCCAGGCTGTGGCAATGTTAAGTCCAAACACTTTTTAGGTACCATTGAAGTTTCCTCATATGCAGTCTCGCATATGGAATTAGTAGAATGCAGGATGCCATGAAGCCCAAAGCCTGCAGAATTTTTCTTGCTGATAACTGGGCCTTTGTTGCCAACAGGTTGAAATAGGTAGTCAGTTGCCTTTGTTTGTCTGGGGTGAGATAAGCCATCGGGCAGTTGTACTTAAGCTTGCACCCAGGAATATTATCTCTTGAGAGGGTACTAATTTTGATTTCTTTTCGCTGACTGTGTACCCTAGGCCTGTTAGAAATCTCTTTACAAATGCCAGATGCTGTAGTAGAATGTCCTTGTTCTCTGCTTGAATGAGACAGTCGTCCAAGTAAGGATATATTTGTATTTCTCTTTGTCTGCAGAATGCAATTACTGGTGCCAGGCACTTTGTGAAGACCCTGGGTGCAGTAGATAAGCCAAAGGACAGTGCAGAGAATTGGTAGTGCATTGAGCCAGCTTTTAATCGGAGGTATCTCCTGCATGTTTGTCTGATTGGGACATGCAGGTATGCCTCTTTTAGGTTTAAAGTCACAAGCCAAGCCTTCTTGCCCAGCATGGGCAGAAGTTGCTGTAGAGTCAACATTTTGAATTTTGGTATATCCAGAAATGTGTTTAGAATAGACAGGTCCAGTATTGGTCTCCAGGTCTTGTCCTTTCTTGGTACCAAGAACAGTCCTGAATAAAATCCTTGTCCCTGCTCTTGCACTGGTACTTGCTGAATGGCCCTCATTTCCATGAGGGATAAGACTTGCTTTTGTGCCTCTGCCCATTGATGTTTTGGCAGGGTATGGAAGTGAAACTTGTAGCCTTGTGACACTATGTCTAGGACCCATTTGTCCTGGGTTATTATGTGCCAATTTTGAGAAAAAAGTGCTAGTTTCCCCCCTAAAGGTGCTGCCAGAAGATAAGTGCTTGGTGCAGGCAGGGGGAAGTCATTGGGACTGTTTCCTGTATGGCTGTGATTTGTCTTCTCCACTTTTGGAGGTAGAAGCACTCCATTGTTTAAACCTGTACGAACCTTGGGGCTGGGATCTGCCTCTTGGGTGTCTGTATCTGCCCCCCTTTGTGGTCTGTCTGACACTGGAAAGGACCGATTCTTTGTAGGCCAGTGTCTGCTAAATCTTGGAGGCTGAACCTGTAAGAAATCCTTAACCGTTTGCATGGATTTAACTTTGTCCTCCATTTTCTTTAACACCTCTTCTGCTTTAACACCAAACAAGGTATCATGCTGTAATGGGGCATCTAATAATTTTGCATTGACATGATCAGGCAGATTTTGTTCCTTTAACCAAGCATGCCTCCTGATGACAGAACCCGTAACAGCGGCTCTGCAGGAGGCCTCCAAAGAATCAAAACCACATTGCAAAGTATGCTTTCCAACTTGTGCAGCTGCATGCAATAAATCCTGCATTTCTTTGTTTTCTGCACATTCAGAATTTATCAACATTTTCTGTTTAAGCAGTGACATAATATATTGCTGATATTTGAGCATATGAAACTGACAATTTAAAGCCCTTAGAGCCAAGGTAGCAGAAGTGTAAATCTTTTTTCCCCATCTGTCCAATGCCCTAGAATCCCTGTCAGAGGGGGTAGGGTTTTTTGCAGTGGAAGCCTTGACCCCTTTGGGACCCTGAGAGATAGTTTCTGGGTCAGCAGCAGGGTTTTTGAAAAGGAATTTATGAGAGGCAGGAACCCTGTAGTACCTGTCCGGCTTAACAGGAGCTGGAGGTAAGGAGTCAGGGGTCAGACTGGACTCTGAAAATACATCATCAACAATGTCTAACACAGGTGGAATAGCTAGGGGCCTGTGTTGTGGTAGTAAAAGGAAGTCTCTGAGCCTTTTCTTAGATTCTGAAAAATCTTGGCTCTCCCAGTGGAAATGCTCCCCTCATGGTATGCAAGGTTTCCCCAAAAGAGTAATCCTTAGGAGGAGAGGCTGAAGGGATAGATTCTTCAGCATCAGAATCCTCATAGGGAGGAAGAGAGTATTCCTGATCAAAAGAGGAATCAGTTGAAATGGAAACCTGATCTGAAGATTCATATTCTGCCTCTTGCCTAGGCCTTTTATCAGGTGGGGGATGGGAACCCCTGATCAAAGTAATTAAGTCTTCGGCCATTTTGAGCATCTGTTTTTTGGGCATGCAGGCCTGTCCATGAGGCTTGTTTTACTTGTTTCTTTGTCTTTAAAGGTGCTTTAGTCTTTGCTTTTAAAGCTGAAGTCGTTTTAATGTATAATTGAGTAGGTCTGAAAACACCCTCAAAAGCCGATGCCTGCTCAGCGGCTCCGGACCCATCTGAGGGAATAGTCTCTGAAGGTCCAAAACCTTGAGCTTCCAGCGGCCTAGTCGACTCCACGTGGTTCATAGGTTGGTACTAGGCTATCGGCCCTAAGGCCTATGCAAGCCTAGCCATAACAATTCCCTGGAATTTTTTTCCCACAATATTTACTTTTCTGGGCAACACCTAACCGGGAAAAGCTGAAAGACACAAATTTACTTCTCTGGGCCCCTGTCTAGCAGGGCGACTGACATGATCCTTGGGGTGAATTTCCCATCTTCCATCCAATCAATCAAGGTTCCTTTTGAAGAGGGCCAATGAGGCACTCTGCTTGACATGTATGGGCAGTCTATTCCAGAGTATGGGGAGTCTCTGGGTCAGGAACCTATCCCTCCAGCATGTTTTGTTCATTGTGATAAGGTTTAGATCCCTGGAGCGTGTGGCTCTGAGGGATTGGGCTTTCTTTAAGTGGAGCATGTCCAACAGCTCAGGGTTTGACATGGCCTTGTATGTTACGCAGAGATCGCCTCTGAGTAGACGATATGCCACAGAGTATAGCTGGAGTTTTTAGACGGTCAGCATATGGCATCTGCTTTAGGCCTGTGATTCTTTTAGTGTGGTATTTCTGTGACCTTTCCAGCTGTTGCAGATGTCTTGTGAGGTACATACCAAATGGGGCATTATACTCTATAATGGGTCTAATGAGGGATGAGTACTGTGGGACAATGACCTCTTTTTTCTGGCTGAAAAGCCCTTAGTGATGAGGTGTGCCACGTTGAAGGATTTCCTGACTGTTGTGGCGATGTGGTTATCGAAAGTGAGACCACTGTCCACTTGTGTCCCTAAGTCTCTCATCACACTTTCGATGTTTAGTGTCCTGCCACCTATGTGGTAGTTCATGGGTACATGTTTTTTCCAAAGGGGATAACTATACATTTCTTGGCATTAAGCTTGAGCCCATGGCTCTGGCACCAGGCATCTGTTTCTGTAAGGCCCTTTTGTAGAATATCCACATCATTTGGGGATTCAATAATGGCTCCCAGTTTGCAGTCATCTGCAAACTTTGTTAGCCAGAGTCCCTTAGTGTTGGCCTGTACTTCAGAGAAGTAGATGCCAAACAAGAGTGGTCCCAGGACTGAACCCTGAGGTACTCCACTTGTCATTTGTCTGGAGCTGGATTTGGAGTCGGCTACTTTTACAGTGTGGGTTCTGTCAGTAAGCCAGTTAGCAACCCATCGAGTGACATAGGGATTTATGCCCAGCTTATCTATGATTCCAGAGTGGGGGATGGTGTTGATGGCCTTGGCGAGGTCCAGATAGGCTGTGTGGACTGCCTTACCCTCGTCCACAGCTCTGGAGACCGATTCGAAGAAGTCAATCAGATTCAGGAGACAAGTTCGGCCCTTCACAAACCCAAACTGGGTGGGGTCTAATGTTTGAAGGTTGCCAATGTCTTTTTTATAAGTTCCATGATAATGCGTTCCATGCCCTTGCAGATCAGGCTTGTCAGACTGATGGGACGGTAGCTCCTGGGATCCAAGGCGGATCCTCCCTTATGGAGTGGGATAACTGTAGCTGTGGCACGAAGCCTGAGGTGAGGCTATGATTAAACGTGACACTTAGGTGGGGTGCCAGTTCATTTTGTAGTTCATGTAGTACACAGCCTGGGATGTCATCTGGTCCCATGGATGCTGTATTCTTAGCTTTGGAGAGTGCTGTTTCTACCTGTGTGGCTGTGATTATTGGAATTTGGCAATATTTTGGTACTGAGATGGGCTCTTTAGGGGGTGAGAGGGGAGTGAAGTTGGCACTAAATCGATCTGCCAGGATATTGGCAATATCCTTGGGATCAGTATAGTTAATGCCATTCTGTTGTAGCTCAGAGCAGATCTGAGCATTGCCATTTAGATTCTTGATAAAACTATAGAATGCCCTGTGGTTGTCTTTGGAATCTTTGGCAATTTTGTTTTCGTAATTAGCTTTTGCGGATTTTATGAGGGATCTCAGCTTCTTACTGAGGCTAGTGAGGGAGTTTTTTGCATCCTGGGATTTTCCTCTTTTCTGCAACAGTTTCTTCCTTCTGTTGTATAGTTTGTTTATAGCAGGGGACCACCAGATTGGCTTCCTTTTTTTGGAGAAGAGCATCTTGGTTCTATTTGGGATGGCACGATTCACGCATAAGTGTATGTGCTCGTACAGTGCCTTAGTGTAGGATTCTGTAGTCGAACTTCCAGATCTCGTCTGCGTGGGTGTTGTGAAGTTTGTCACTTCTGACTTCAGTAGCATGAAGTTGGCTTTGGAGAAGTTTTTTAAGGAGGTTTCCTTTCTGGGGGGTGGGGTGGGATGTGGATGTGAAGGGTGATTTGCTTATGGTCAGACCTGACCAATGAGGGGGTGACCGCTGGTGTGGAGCATCTATCTCCCATGTTCGTAATGACCAGGTCTAGGACATTGGAGCCCCTGGTGGGACAATGGATTAGTTGATCCAGGGCGTTGGAATTTATGAATTCCAAGAACCGTTGGGAAAAAGAGTTGGTACCCGAGTAGTTTTCCCAATTAGTGGCAGGGTAGTTGAAATCACCCAGTATTAGGGTGTTTGGTTGTATCTTAATATTTTCCAGTATGTTTAGGAAGGTGTAGTGAGAATCTTGTGGTATGGTGGGGGATCTGTAGCAAGCTACAATCTGGATTGCAGTCTTAATTAGTGTTAGTTGCACCTGGAGAATTTCTGATGCATTGTGTTGGGCAACTAGCATGGAGGTGTGAATATCCTTGGTGAATATGGACACTCCTCCACCTTTAGTGTTTCGGTCTTGGTTTTGTGGCCGAAAAGTGTGGTAAGAATTGTAGCCTGGTATTGCAAGGGTAATCTCTGGAGCCTTGAACCAGGTCTCAGTCACTGCACAGATATTAATGTTCTCCATTTTTAGGAGTGCCTCGAGAGAGTGCATTTTGAAGTTTAGACTTCTAGCATTGAGTAGCATTACCTTCAGATTTTACATGTTTGTATCTGTTACGGTAGTGGTTTTATCCTTTGAACCTTGCCTAAAAAAGGCACTATAGGGGTGGCAAGAGCTTTAGCCAGTAACCCGAATCCCAGGGGTGACAGGTGCAGACCATCTCTGGCAAAGCATCATGGTTTGCTGATCATGGCTTCCCAGGCAGACAAATATACTGGATCCCCTTTGAATGACACCAGAAGGTTAGCCAATTGTTGAAGTCGATCATTTTGTCCTTATACTGTGGTATCATTCTGGGCGAAGGCAGGATGCTACTCAGGGCTAGGGTCATACCTGCCTGGGTCACATGATCCAAGAGCGCTTCCATGTCTCTTTTCATGTAGTCCAGGGAGGTACGTCTCAAGTCATTTACTCCAGCATGGACAATGACAGAGTCATATTTGTACTTGTTGTGGAGTGACTTGAGTGCATGCGTTATGTGGCAGATCCTAGCACCCGACAGGCAGTTGACTGTAATTTTCTCCTTGTTCAGCCTGGTGAGTGGGACATCAGTGTGCCTGACTATATAGTCACCCATGACTAAAGTATTGGGTACATTGTCTTGCCTTAGGGGCTGTTGCTGGGTGGCACACTGGTGTTGTGAGCTATGTGTCACTTTGGTTGTGACTGGTGTTTGTTTGCGTTTCGGCTTCGGAGGTCCTTGTTGCTTGGGCAGGTTAATGTTAAGGGCCTCCACATATGTGGGTTTAGTGTTGCTATGTGTGGGAGTTGATGGTGTGGGTTTTGAAGGGCTATGAGTTGCTAGAGGTGTAATGCAGGTGTTAGCCTTCTCCTCTTGACTGTCTAGCACAGTCTTGACTGGAGAGAGCTTTGCTTCCAGTTTGGCTATGTAACTGCATCTCTCACAGGTTGCAGTGTTGGGTGGTAGGAGGAGAGGATTGTCTGTGTACATGAGGCAGTTGCCGCATTGCCCCAGTATGCCCAGATTCACCAGGTGGACAGGAGAAATCACCGGAGGCTGACCCTTGGACATGCCTGTTTAGGTGCTTTTTGTAAGGTTTAAGAGCTGTTTTCCCTTACCTTTGCAAGGTACTTTGCAATTGTAGGCTGTTTAGTGCCTATGATTAATTTCTCCTTATTGACAAGGACAGCTGAGCGCTTGTATCAGTTTCAGGCTTCCTAGTGCTTTCCAGCAGGTTCTAGAGCAAGTGCTAGTCACAGGGGTTCAGATTTTAGTGCTACTACTGAGAAACCAGCTAGTTTTAAGGGAAAATTTGAAGAGCAGACTTTCTGGCACCTGCAATACTTTAACTGTAGCCTGATAGTGCTGCACGATGTGAAAAATGTGCAAACACACGCGTTTTTAAGCCAGAAAGTTGAAAGGGATAGAAATCAGCCCAAAAAGGCTCATAAAATTACAGTTTCAGAGCTGGAAACCACTCCTCTAGCGTTTGATAGGCAGTACAATGCTCACCGGTCCCACTGGTAGGCAGTAGGACTTCCCTCTACCAAGCAAGGTCTGGATAGCTCTGAGCACAGAAAATAAAGTCCTGAGACAAGCAAGGCCTGGGATATGGACTGGCTAGAAAAGGTGGGAAATGAGCAAACAAGATAGTATATACATTTTTTTTGTTGAAACAGGCTAAACAATGCAATAATACAGTAAATAAACACAGAAAATGCTAACACACTTGTGTGTAATCCTAAACAGTAAATGCAATTAAAACTCTACAAAATTAGCAATTTAAAACTTTAAATGAAGCAAGGCAAGTGCACAACTGAAAAATGATTTTTAAGTGTCAGTAATACAGCAGAATAAGTAGCTAGTCTACATATACAGAGAAGTCTATATATACAGAAAAGCAGCTAAAACACACAAACACTTCAGATGCAGTGCAACCTAGATCACTTGAGTTGTAGCAATATTAAGGCAATTACAGTTATAATAAATGCTCTAAAATATACTCTGTATTTCTAAAATGTTTGAAAAGCACAGTCAGAACATAAGGAAATTCAGGCAAAAAAATTTTTTTTTTTTGAAAGGGAAAAAGGAGAAACAGAAGGCCTTATCAAATGTTCTCTCTGTATTAGGCAGAATGAGCTAATGACACTAGACTGGGAGGAGTGTCCCAGATCAGATTTACAGTATGGGCGGGCAACCGCAAAGTCACCAAGTATGGGGAGGGTGGGTGGGGACACTAAAGCTATTAGCCTACAAAGCACTAGAGAAAGCCACAAAATTAAAGTTTTTAAACAGATAAAGATTTGTAAAGATACAGAATGCTTTATAAACTGTATGAATCGAAAAAAAACAGGATACTTATATACCTCAGCTAAGTGTTGGTGTCAACACCTCTCATCCACTCTGCTCAGTGTGTATAGACAGAAACTCTCTCAAAGTTAGGGCTTAAATACCAGAAGAACAACTTTCCAATACCTTGAGCTTCCAGCAGCCTAGTCAACTCCACGTGGGAGTCAATAAAGTAGCGGGCATCAGGGGCTGCAAAGCCGCCTCACTGAGAACCGGCGACCGGCTTAGAAGAAGCCTCGTTGTCGGTTTTGGACCTCGGATGCCTATCCTTTTCTTTTTCTTTGCATTTCTTGTGAATTCCGGTAGTCGGATGGCTATCCGACGACATTGTATAATTAAATCTTCTGCCAAAATAGTGTAATGCAAAATCATACCGACACTTAATAGTGCATTGGTTAAATCTAGCACAAAACAGACAACTAGCAACGTCGTGGTCAGGGCCTAGGCAAGGAATACAGTAAGAATGAAAGTCCTTATGAGGTATTTGCTTCCCACAAGAAATACAATTATTAACTTTTTCTGACATCTGTCTGGAGCAAGAAAAAAAGTTTCCCCAACGGGGTACTTAGCTTTTAATGAAGACTTCGGATCTGAAATTCGAACACGAAAATCTCAGGAGTCGGCTGACTGGCACTTGCGAACTGCTTATGCTTCAGGCACCGCGGGGCAAGAAAGACTGAAGAAAATGGCGTTGGCTGCATCTTTTATATCCCTGGTGCACTGACATCAGGGAAGAGGCGACAGCAACCGATGCCGGACCTAGACTTTGGAATTCAGGCCGACTGAGGGTAGCCTGCCAGCAGGATAACCCAAGTGTAATGACTGCAACAGTGAAACACGAAGAACATTTAGGTGACACACAATTCCAGTCCTATTCAAGATAAAGCAGCCTTAATGAAGTATTTCTAGCGAACATTTTCAAGTCTATAATAGTATCAATAAGATCTGGTTTCATGGCTGGAATAAATGACAAATCTTTATTCAAGACATTCACTTGTTTAGAGGTTAAGTCACAAGATGACAAATTAAAGACTAAGTTACTATGTTCCATCTCTTAAAATCTACCTGGCCCTGAGTTAGGCTCTGGTAAGGTCTCTTCAACGAGTGACTCCTGGATTACCTCATTAAACTTCTTTTGCATCCCTTCATGTGGTGGATTGTTGGACTGCTTATCTACCTTAGATCTAGCTTGTTACCCATAGACCCATACAATACGACACATGAATTAACACAATCTGGGACTGTTTGTCTAATATCCTCCGATCTTCCAGGAGTAAAGAATGAAGAGGGCTGGTGGGAGGGAAGTTGAGGAAGAATGAAAATGGACAACATAGATGGAACATTATGGTGAGTACATAACTTCTTTCTCTGATGCTGTCATTTTCATTCATTCCTCAGCTGTTGAGCCTCCAGCTACCTAAAACCCTGGGTGGGCTCAAACGAAGGATATTCCTGAGCACAGCTGAGCCAAAAGGCTGCTCTTTCCCTAGACACCAGATCCAATTTGTAATGAGTTAATAAAGGCATGAGGCTGAACCCAAGTTGCAGCTGCAAAAATATCATCCAATGAAATTCTAGGCAAAAAGGCTGAAGACGTTGCCACATCTAGTGGAAAGGGCTTTAGGTGGCTTTGCCAAAGGCAAATCCACTTTTTTGTAGACGAAGTAATACGATCAGGCAACCATTTGGCTAGGGTCACTTTGAGAACTGGTTTGCCCAATTTTGAATTAGAAAAGGAAACAAATAACTGATCAGATTTCCTAATATCTTTGGTCCTGTTAAGATAAAAAACTGTTGCAGTCATTACACTTGGGTTATCCTGCTGGCAGGCTACCCGCAGTTGGCCTGAATTCCAAAGTCCTGGTCCGGCGTCGGTTGCTGTCACCTCTTCCCCATCGTCAGTGTGCCAGGGGTATAAAAGATGCAGCCAACGCCATTTTCTTCAGTTTTTCTTGCCCCAGATATCAGGTGCCCCCAAAAGGGTAGGCTAAAAAAACATTGCTTATAAAAGCATGCACTAAAATAAACAATACCTTCATCTACAAGCAAATACACCACATAGGTTGTATAGGATAGAGAAGTACAGATAAGTCCCAACAAAGAAAGGGGGATGGTGGGTGGGTAACCTGGACTGCAACAATGAATACACTCGAACATCTACATTTATGGTAGGTACACAACTGTACTATGTTCATTGTGTTTCACTGTTGCAGTCATTACACTTGGGTTGAATTCCAAAGCTGAGGTTGGGCGGCTGGGTCTAAATAGAGTTAGGAGTGGCTATAAGGCCCTGCAGAACTGCAGTGGCAAAGCCTGCTCTGGATTTAGAGTAAAGAGGTAAGTGGTAGTGCTTAGTAAAAGTGTGCACTGAAGTCCAAGTTGCACCCTCCAAAATATCCTTGGTTGGTACTCCTCTGAGGAAGGCTGCTGAGGTGGCTGCTGCCCTGGTAGAATGTGGTCTAATGCCCTTAGGCACTGACTTGCCATGTTGTGAATAGCAGAAATGAATGCAGTGTTCTATCCATTTTGAAATAGTCTGCTTTGAGATAGCCTTTCCTTGTGATCCTGCAGCATATGCCACTAAAAGTTGCTCAGTCTTTCTGAAAGCTTTAGTTTTGTCCAAGTAGAAGCGTAGTTGTCTGTGTATGTCCAAAGAATGCAGAAGTCTCTCCCCTTTATTCTGTGGGTTTGGGAAAAAAGTAGGCAAATGAATGGTTTGATTAAGAGCCACACTGGACACTTCCTTAGGCATAAATGTTGGGTTTGTCCTTAGAGAAACCCTGTCTGGATGGAAGATAATAAAAGGTTCCACAGCCATTACTGCCTGCAAGTCTGAGACTCTTCTTGCTGAAGTTATTGCTACGAGCAGAGCTGTTTTCCATGACAAGAATTTTATCTCAGCTGTATTGGCTGGCTCGAAAGGAGGCTGTGTGAGTTTTTCCAAGACAAAATTGAGGCCCCATGCAGGTACTGGTGCTTTCCTTGGAGGTCTTATGTTTATGGCCCCCCTTAGGAACTGCCTAAGCAATGGATGTGAAAAAATAGGTGGGTCTGTATTGTAATGAGCTGAAATGGCAGAGGCATGGATCTTAATTGATGAGAAGGATAGGCCTTTGTCCAACATCTCAGTTAGATATTGTAAAATCTGAGGTATATTTGGAACGAGCGTGTCAATTCCTTGTGCCTGGTTCCAAGCACAGAATCTCTTACATTTTTCTGCATAAGATTTTCTGGTGTTGGGCCTCCTGGCCTCCAAAATAACATCCATAACCGCTTTAGAGAGAGGTGTATTCTGAATGGTTACACTATCCGCCATGCAGCTAGATTTAGGGTTCTGAGTTGGCTGTGCAGGATCTGATTGTTTTGTTGGGTCAGTAAATGAGGAATTTGAGGCAATGTCCAGGCTGGGCCTTGGGACAAGCTCCTTAGGATTGGGTACCAGTGTTGGCATGGCCAATCTGGGGCAATTAGTATAATTTGTGGCTTCTCTTGTCTGACCTTTAGGAGTACCTTGGGGAGGAGAGGCAGTGGAGGAAAGGCATATACTGTAAGGTTGTTCCAGCTGAATGACAAGGCATCCACTTTCCATGCTTGTTTGTGATAAGTCCTTGTGCAGAATCTCTGAAGTTGGCAGTTGTGAGGGGAGGCAAAAGATCTATGTCTGAGCATCCCCATTTCCTTGTTATCATGCTGAAGATTTGTGGATCTAGTCTCCACTCGTGAGGATCCATGAGGTTTCTGCTTAGTTCACCTGCCAGAGCATTTGTTTTTCCTGGCAGGAATTGTGCTTGAAGGTGTACTTGGTAGGTCAATGCTGTGTTCCACAAAATCATGGCTTGTCTGCAGAGAGGGTAGGAATGTGTGCCCCCCTGCTTATGTACCACATAACTGTGGTGTTGTCCATCTTTATCAGCAGCTGTCCTGGATGAAGTAGGTCCTTGAAGGCTGTCAGGGCATTTTGTACAGCTAGCATCTCTTTTCGATTGATGTGAAGATGCCTTTGGCTTGGGGGCCATGTGCCCTGAATACATTTTCCTGCCATGTGCCCCCCCCCCCCCCCGGCATAATCTGATGCATCTGTTGTTAGTGTTTGCCTGGCTGTGGGTAAAGTGAATGGCTGTCCCTTGTTGTGGTGACAGGCCTGTGCCCACCATCGAAATTCCTGTTGCAGGCAGGGAATGAGTGAAATTAATGATTCCAGGCTGTGGCAATGTTGAGTCCAAACACTTTTTAGATACCATTGTAGTTTCCTCATATGCAGTCTTGCATATGGAATTAGCAGAATGCAGGAGGCCATGTAGCCCAGAGCCTGCAGAATTTTTCTTGCAGATAACTGGGTCTTTGTTGCCATGCTTTTGAAGTAAGAAGTCAGTTGCCTTTGTCTGGCGTGAGATAAGCCATCTGGACAGTTGTATTTAAGCTTGCACACAGGAATATTATCTCTTGAGAGGGTACTAGTTTTGATTTCTTTTCGTTTACTATGTACCCTAGACAAAATAGTAATCTTTTTACAAACGCCAGATGCTTTAGTAGAATGTCTTTGGTCTCTGCTTGAATAAGGCAGTCGTCCAAGTAGGGATATATTTGAATTCCTCTTTGTCTGCAAAATGTAATTACTGGTGCCAGGCATTTTGTGAAGACCCTGGGCACAGTAGATAAGCCAAAGGGCAGTGCAGAGAATAGGTAGTGCATTGAGCCAGCTCTGAATCTGAGGTATCTTCTGCAAGACTTTCTGATTGGGACATGCAGGTATGCCTCTTTGAGGTCCAAAGTTATAAGCCAAGTCTTCTTGCCCAGCATGGGCAGAAGCTGTTGCAGAGTCAACATTTTGAATTTCGGAACGTCCAGAAAAGTATTTAGAATAGACAGGTCCAGAATTGGTCTCCGTGCTTTGTCCTTTCCTGGTACTAAGAAATGTCTTGAGTAAAATCCTTGTCCCTGCTCTTGTTGTGGCACTGGCTGAATAGCCCTCATGTCCATGAGAGATGAAACTTGTTTTTGTGCCTCTGCCCATTGATTGTGTGGCAGGTCTGGCATACCTTTTGCCTTTGGAAGGGTGTGAAAGTGGAACCTGTAGCCCTGAGAGACTATATTTAGGACCCATTTGTCCTGGGTGATCGTGTGCCAATTTTGTGAAAAAAGTGCTAGCTTTCTCCCTAAGGGTGCTGCCAAAAGATAAATGCTTGGCATTGGCAGAGGGAAGTCATTGGGACTGTTTCCTATATGGCTGTGATTTGTCTTTGCCGCTTTTGGAGGTAGAAGCACCCCATTGTTTGGGCCTGTATGAGCCCTGGGGCTGTTGTCTGCCTCTAGGGTGTCTGTATCTGCCTCTTTGTGGCCTGTCTGACATGGGAAAGGACCAATTCTTAGAAGGCCAGTTCCTGCTAAATCTGGGTGGCTGTACCTGTAAGAAATCCTTCACTGTCTGCATAGATTTAGCTTTATCGTCCATTTTCTTCAACACCTCTTCTGCCTTAACACCAAATAAAGTATCATGCTGTAATGGAGCATCCAATAATTTTCTTTAACATGATCAGGCAGAGTCTGTTCCTTTAACCAAGCATGCCTTCTAATAACAGAACCTGTTACAGCGGCCCTGCAAGAGGCCTCCAGTGAATCATAACCACATTGCAAAATATGTTTTCCCACTTGTTCAGCTGCATGCAATAAATCCTGCAATTCCTTGTTCCCAGAACATTCAGAATTTGTCAACATTTTCTGTTTTAATAGAGACATTAAGTATTGCTGAAATTTAAGCATATGAAACTGGCAATTTAAAGCCCTTGCAGCCAAGGTAGCAGAAGTGTAAACTTTTTTCCCCCATCTGTCCAGTGCCCTTGAGTCCCTATCTGAGGGGGCAGGGTTTTTTGCAGTAGAGGCCTTGACCCCCTTTGGGACCCTGAGAAATAGTTTCTGGGTCAGCAGCAGGGTTTTTATATAGAAATTTATGAGAATCTGGAACCCTGTAGTATCTGTCTGGCTTAACAGGAGCAGGAGGTAAAGAGTCAGGAGACAGGCTGGACTCTGAAAATACATCTACAATGTCTAGAACAGGTGGAATAGCAAGAGGTCTGTGCTGAGGTAGTAGAAGAAAGTCTCTGAGCCTTTTCTTAGAATCTGAATAATCTTGGCTCTCCCAGTGGAAATGCTCCCTCATGGTATGCAGGGTTTCCGCAAATAAGTAATCCTCAGAAGGAGAAGCTGAAGGAATAGATTCTTCAGCATCAGAATCCTCATAGGGAGGAATAGAGTATCCCTGTTCTGAAAGGAGTCAGAGGAAATGGAAACCTGATCAGAGGAATCATATTCAGTATCTTGCCTAGGCCTCTTATCAGGAGGGGGATGGGAACCTCTGATCAAAGTAATTAGGTCTTCGGCCATTTTCAGCATCTGTTTCTTAGGCATGGAAGTCTGTCCTGGAGAATGCTGTACTTGTTTCCTTGTCTTTAAAACTGTTTTAGTCTTTGTCTTGGATGCTGAAGTTGGCTTGATATAAAGCTGTGTAGGTCTGAAAACACCCTCAGAAGCCGATGCTTGCTCAGCGGCTCCGGACCCATCTGAGGGATTAGTTTCTGAAGGCCCAATACCTTGAGTATCCAGAGGCCTATTTGTCTCCATGTGGGAGTCGGAGGTGGCCTGTGGCTCTGAGGTAGCGGGTGTCAGGGGCTGCAAAAGTGCCTCACTGAGAACCAGCGACTGGCCTAGAAGAGGCTTCGTCATCGGTTTTGGACCTCGGATGCCTGTTCTTTTCTTTTTCCTTGCGCTTTTTATGAATTCCAGTCGTCAGTTGTTCCAACGGCATTATATAGTTAAACCTTCGGCCAAAGTAATGAAAAGCAAAATCGTACCAACGATTAATAGTGCGTTGGTTAAATCTAGCACAAAACCGACAACTAGCAATGTCGTGGTCAGGGCCTAGGCAAGGAATACAGTAAGAATGAAAATCCTTATGAGGTTATTTGCTTCCCACAAGAAATACAATTGTTAACTCTTTCTGACATCGGTCTGGAGCAAGAAAAAAGTTTCCCCAATGGGGTACTTGACTTTATAGAAGACTTCGGATCTGAAATTCAGTTTCGAAAATCTCAGGAGTCGGCCGACCGGCACTTGCGAACTGCTTTTGCTTCGGGCACTGCGCGGCAAGAAAGACTGAAGAAAATGGCATTGGCTGCATCTTTTATACCCCTGATGCACTGACGTCAGGGAAGAGGCGACAGCAACCGACACCAGACCAGGACTTTGGAATTCAGGCCGACTGCGGGTAGCCTGCCAGCAGGATAACCCAAGTGTAATGACTGCAACAGTGAAACACGATGAGCATCACACATTCTCCTTTATTTGAAAAATTTAGAAAGAAAACTGGTAGGTTGATAACCTGATTTATATTGGATTCTGGCACCCCCTTAGGAAGAAAGGAAGGGTTGGTTCTTAAAGATACTCTGTTCTTGTGGAAAATTAAATAAGGGGACTTAAAAGAAACCACTTGAAGTTCAGACACTCTTCAGGCAGACGTTACAGCAACCAGGAAAATAGTCTTCCAGGTCAAAAAGATTAATTTAGATTTAGTGGATGGCTCAAAAGGGGGTTGGATTAAGGCCTGAAGAACAACATTTAAATCCCAAGGATGAGTAGGATCCTTCACAGTATGTTCTCATAAAAAGGCATTGCAAATTTTAGAGGAAAAAAAGCCCCACTAAAACCAGCATGCAGATGCCTCCAGAAAAAAAATGTACAAACAATAAAATTCAAAACCAAATGGCTAATCCACGGTCCAAGGCACATGAAAAACTCCACTTGTGAAACTTAAAAATTTTATTGCATAACCAAACAGTTAATAGATGATCATTAATAACATCATTAAACCAATTAAGTCCTTCCTCTTGAAATATAACTGTATATAACTTTTTTATGTCTAGAGTAACAAAAGGACTGTCATCATCAATTTCAATATCCCAGAGTTTATTGAGAAAGTCCCATGAATCTTTCACAATATGTTTGACATTCAAAAAATATTCTTCGATTTAGTATTAACATACTTTGCTAAGGATCTTCCCCCTAGCTGACACTATAGGATGAAGTGGTGGATCACACATGTTGGAATGAATCTTTGGTATTCCAAATATCTTTGGTACTACAGGATATTCCACATTCAAAAACCAGACCAGGTTGGCTGACATGATTAATTGTAAAACTAGAGCATCCAAAAAATAGCTTGATGGCTCTATATGCTGCATTTATTTCATTACGGGACACAGTATGATAGCTACCTGTATCAGAAAGAATAGAAGACATTCTTCTTCTATAGTGAACTGTGTCCATTAGCATCATGCCACCCCTCCTTTGTCTGGTCTCATACAGCTTACAGATGTATTCAATGCAAAATCACTAAGAGAAGATTTCTCCTTGTTCGTGACATTAAAATACATATTCTTTCTTTTGCTGCACACCATTTCTTTTTCAAATATTCTCTAAGGCATTCAATACTGGATGTGTTGTGGGGGTAAAAAGCTTTTGCTTTTGGACACAGTTCCATGGGTGTTGTCATTAAAGCCCAAATTATGTTGTAAGTTAAGTTTTCTTATGAATAACTTCAGGACTATTAAAGTTTGTGCAGTGTTTGTTCTCCCAGAGGGATAAAAGTAAACCCCTTCACAAATAAACCATGGTGCTCTGGACCAATAACAGTATCAGTGAAATTAAAAATATTACAATTTATAACTGATACAGTACCTTGAGCAATAGGCTCGGAATCACTGTTGTTCATCTTCCATAATCATGTCTCTGCTATTGATTGTTGTGCCGTGATTGATGCAGTCTCCTGTTCTTGCCCTTCTTTATCTGTTTGTGTCATGTAAATTGCTCAAATCTCCCTGCATTTTGTTGGCCAGTCTTTCTGATCACCTCAGTGATGGCTCCTCTACAGTGGACCTCAGATTAGAATATACCACGTCATCAACCGTTTCTGTAATTTCTCAAATGTTCTTGTTTGCTGAACATATGGTTGTCTCTTATTGTGCATTCTTGGATAAACTGTTTTGTTCATGTAGTCTGTATCATCCTGTCGTAATTTATAATTCTTTCCTTAACTTAATGGAAGCCATTCTAACTTCAACACTGTTAAACACTTTGTTATAGATTTCTTGATAAAGGAGAAAGGCTAAATCTTCAGTGACAGATGTAATGAGACCGGTTCTCTTGTTGTTTTATAAAACAAATACTTTCATCATTCTCATTACATCCGAGTGACGCCTCCAGGTGCATCTGCAATTACCCCCTACTGCTCCTCTAGGCGTCAAATATTACTTGCTCATACTTGCATTAATAATTCCAAAACCATGCTACATACAAGGTATCAGAATATTTTATCTTGAAGCATACATGATGGCAAACACAATTGTACTGATATTTGACCTCTGTCAATGAGTATTTATTAGAATTGTAAGGTGATAACTTCATTTTTAAAGGCTTAGGCCACACCCACTACGAGTTAAAGGTACACACTCAAAGGACTTGTACTGGAGGGAATGAACTGAATGCATCAATTCTAGTCCCGTTTTATAGGTTCATAGGTTGGTACTAGGCTATCAGCCCTAGGGCCTATACAAGCATAGCCATAACAATTCCCTTGCTATTCCCACAGTATTTACTAATAAATCTATCAACTCCATATGGAAAGGTGACTGTTCCTCAGTACACTGTGGGTATTTCCATATTCTGAGACTTTTAGGTATGTAAACTTTCCCCCAAAAAGTAATCATCCATTTGTAACTTTTTGAATTTGTAAACCAGTTTATCTAATTGCTTCATTTGTTGCTCTAATGAAAGTTCATCTCAGTTGCAACCATTAGGCACATTATCGTTCACTTTAGAATTATCAAGCCATCTTTTTGTGTTGTTTACATATAACCAGTCTGCTTACTTTGGTCCCTGAAGTCCGTTGACCATAGAATTATTATCCACATTCCAAGATGCAAGTCTGGTGTCCCCATTTCCTCCACAGTTATCATTTTGTGGTTCGATGTTTGTAACTTGAGATGACTGCTGAACCAGTAATGTTAGATTTTCTACTAGCGTAGACAATAACGGAGACTGTGAATCCACAATCACCATGTCCTCAGATCCGTGTGCAGGCAGGAGGTAACTGCCCGTACAAAAAAAAGAACCAAAAAAAACCACTAAAACCAGTATACAGACACCTCCAGAAAAAATGTTGTATAAACCATAAAATCCAAAACCAAATGACTAGTCCACAGTCCAAGGCACATGAAAAACTCCACTTGCGAAACTTCATAGTTTTACTGTATAACCCATACAGTTAACACTTGATAATCATTAATAACATCATTAAATTAAGGAAACACAAAACACTGCGATGGGATGACACAGATTACATGAACAAAATGGTTTATCCAAGAATTCGCAATAAGGGGCAACCATATGTTCAGCAAACAAGAACATTTAAGGATGTTACAGAAATGGTTGATAATGTGGTATATTCTAATCCTTGGTCTCCTTTAGAGGAGCCATCACTGAAGCAATCAGAAAGAATGGCCAACAAAAAGTGGGGAGAACCGAACAATTTATGAGACACAAACAAAGAAAGAAGGGCAAGAAAAGTACAGTTTTGTACCTACCATAAATGTAGATGTCCGATAGATATGCAACTGCAGTCATAACATATAGGTTGTCCTGCCTCAGGCAGCCCTCGGTTGGCCGAATTCCAAAGTCTGGGTCCGGCGTCGGCTGGTGTCGCCTCCTCTCCGACGTCACAATGGCTGGAGTATAAAGGCATCGGCCGACGCCATCTTCTTCAGTGTTTCTTGCCCCAGATGCCAGGTGTCCTCCTAGGAAGGTATTTGGTGAATGGATAAACAATTCCAGACATGCACAACAGTAATAAACAGATACACCATAGGAGATACCCCCAGCTAATAGGAATAGGGGGAATGGACCCAAATAGAAGGAAAAGAGGGGAAGGAGGGAGGGAAAATCCGACTGCAGTTGCATATCTATCGGACATCTACATTTATGGTAGGTACAAAACTGTACTATGTCCTTCAAGAATGCAACTGCAGTCATAACATATGGGTTGAATACCATAGCCAAGCTGGGGGTGGATGGAGCTAAGAAAAGGATGGTGTAGCTAAAATGCCCTGCAGGACTGCCGAAGCAAAGCCTGCTTGGGATCTGGAGTATAAAGGCAGGTTGTAGTGTTTGGTAAATGTATGCACGGAGCTCCATGTAGCAGCCTCTAGAATGTCCTTTGTAGCCACTCCTCTTAGGAAAGCTGTGGATGTGGCTATAGCTCTGGTGGAATGTGGCCTAATATTGGCTGGCACACTTTTTCCATGGTAAGAATAGCAGAATCTGATGCAGTGTCCAATCCATTTTGAAATTGTTTGCTTGGAGATTGCTTTTCCCTGTTTTCCAGCAGCATAGGCTACAAACAGCTGGTCAAACTTTCTGGAGGCCTTAGTTCTGTCCAAGTAGTAGTGCAGTTGCCTGTGTATGTCCAAGGTGTGTAGCAGTCTTTCCCCTCTATTTTGAGGATTGGGGAAGAAAGTAGGAAGGTGAATAGCTTGATTTAGAGACACCCTGGAAATTACCTTTGGCATGAAAGAAGGATTTGTTCTTAGAGAGACTCTGTCCTGATGAAAAATGAGGAAAGGAGATATTGCCATGAGTGCCTGTATCTCCGAGACTCTTCTTGCTGATGTGACTGCCAACAGAAAAACAGTTTTCCATGATAGAAATTGTATCTCTGAGGTTGCTGCTGGCTCAAAGGGAGGAAGAGTTAATTTTTCCAATAGAAAATTGAGGTCCCATGCAGGTATTGGTTGTTTTCTGGGAGGCTTGATATTCTTTATCCCTCTCAGGAACTGTCTTAACAAAGGATGTGAGAACACTGGTGGATCACAATTGTATCTTGCTGAGATTGCTGAGGCATGAATCTTTATGGAAGAATATGAGAGTCCAGAATGAAACATTTCTGCCAAGTATTCCAATATCTGAGGTATATTCAGTACTGTTGTATCCTGACCCCTGTTGGCAGCCCAGATGCTAAATCTCTTCCACTTGGCTGAATAGGCTTTTCTGGTGGATGGTCTGCGTGCTTCCAATAAGATGTCCTGAACTGCCTTGGAAAGATTGGAAGCGGAAGGAGTTAAAGTAATCTCCAGGCTGTCAGATGTAATGTTTTCAGGTTTTGGTGAACAGTCCTGTAGTTGTGTTGTGTTAGGAGCAGGGGCCATAGGGGCAGAGGCCACGGTTTGGTCCGAGTTATGCTCAACAGCAATGGGTACCACTGTTGCTTTGGCCAGTCTGGAGCTATCAAAATGCCTGTTGGTTGTTCTGCTTTGATCTTCAGGATCACCTTGGTCAACAGTGGCAGAGGAGGAAATGCATAAATTTTAGGGAATTCCAGCTGAAGGAGAGAGCATCCGTTGTCCAGGCTAGTGCATGGTGGGTCCTGGTACAGAACTTTTCCAGGTGATGATTCGTGTGAGACGCAAATAGATCTATGTCCGGTCTTCCCCATGTCTTTGTTATTTGTGAGAAAATGTGGGGATGCAGCATCCATTCGTGTGGATCCAAGAAATTTCTGCTCAGCTTGTCCGCCAGTACATTGTCCTTGCCTGGCACAAACTGGGATTGCAGGTGTATCTTCAGACTCAGTGCTTTTTCCCAGAGAATCATTGTTAGTCTGCAGAGGGGGTATGAATGAGTCCCTCCCTGCTTGTTTATATACCAGATGACGGTGGTGTTGTCTGTCCTTATAAGTAAATGTCCTTGCTGCAGTGATTTTTCGAAACTCTCGATTGCATGTATCACTGCCAGCATTTCTTTTTGGTTTATGTGCAGATGTCTTTCCTTTGGTGTCCATTGACCTTGAACGCATCTGCCCTCCATGTGCGCTCCCCATCCATGATCTGAGGCGTCTGTTGTAATAATTTGACCTGCTTGAGGTCTGTTGAAAGACATGCCTTTGTTTAATTGACTTGCTTGAGCCCACCACAAGAATTCCTTTTGCAGGCATGGAATAAGTGGGATTACATCCTCTAGGCTTTGGCTGTGTTGGGACCATAAGCTTTTCAAATACCATTGCAGCTTTCTCATATGACGTCTTGCCAAAGGTATCAGAAGAATGCATGATGCCCTGAACCCCAGGGCCTGCAGGAGTTTCCTTGCAGTCAGCTGGGAGAGTTGTGCTAGGCCTTTGAAGTACTCCGGTAACTGCTGTTGTTTTTCCTCTGTGAGGTAGGCCATTTGTGTTTGTGTGTCCAGTTTGGCTCCTAGGAAAATAATCTGTTGGGATGGCAGTAGCCTTGATTTCTGAACGTTGACTGTGTATCCCAAGGTCTGTAGTAATTGCATGACATAGTCCAAGTTTTTTATTAAGGTGTATCTGTTGTCTGCTTGTATGAGGCAGTCGTCCAGGTAGGGGTATATTTGAATTCCCTGGAGTCTGCAGTGTGCCACTACTGATGCCAGGCATTTCGTGAACACTCTGGGCGCAGTAGATAAGCCAAACGGCAATGCTGAGAATTGATAGTGCTCTGTCCCTGCAAGAAATCTGAGGTATCTTCTGCAGCTTTGTCTGATTGGGACATGCAGGTATGCCTCCTTGAGGTCCAGAGTGACCAGCCAAGACCCCTTGCCCAGCATGGGAAGGAGTTGCTGTAACGTCAGCATTTTGAACTTTGGCACAATGAGAAAGGTATTTAGAGTAGACAAGTCCAGTATAGGCCTCCATTTGTTTTCCTTTCTTGGAACAAGGAACAGTCTTGAATAGAATCCCTGGCCTTGTTCCTGGGGAAGTACCTTTTCTATTGCTTTTATACTTAATAGCTTTGAAACTTGAATGAGTGCCTCTGCCCTTTGATGGTGTGGCAGGTTTGGCATGCCTTGTCTTGTAGGTAAAGTATGGAAGTGGAATCTGTAACCCTTGTCTATTAAATCCAGTATCCAACTGTCCTTGGTTAAGATATGCCAGTTCTTTGAGAACAAGGATAATTTTCCGCCCAAAGGTGCTTCTGTCTAAGCCCTTGTAGGCGGTATGAAAGTCAAGTCATTGTGATTGTCCTTGTGGTGCAGCTGGACTGGCTGCAGCACTTCTTTGATTTGTAGGTTGCCATTGGCGTCCCCTGTAGGAGCCTCGGTATTGGCCTCGGCCACGCCTGTTCTTTCCCCTTTGAAACTTGTCCGAGTCTGGGAAGGACCAATTCTTTGAAGGCCAGTTTCTACTGAATCTGGGTGGCTGAACCTGGAGGAAATCCTTGACTGTCTGTACTGACTTAGCTTTTTCCTCAATGGATTTCAACACATCTTGTGCATTCGCACCAAAAAACTTCTGTTTTTCCAAAGGTGCATCAAGTAATTTTACTTTGACATGATCTGGCAGTGGCTGATCTTTTAACCAAGCATGTCTATCACAGCCCCAGTCATAGCTGCCCTACATGAAGCTTCCAATGCATCATAACCACACTGAAGAAAATGATTGTTAACCTGCTGAGTGTTATGTATGTGATCCTGCAATGCCTTTCTGTCAATAGGCTCAGGAGAGGCTAACTTTTTCTGTAAATCATCCAGTAAAAAATCCTGGTACTGAAACATATGAAAAAGGCAGTTAAGAGACCTCATGGCTAGGGTGGTAGAGGTATACACTTTTTTACCCCATCTCTCCATAGACCTGGCTTCCCTGTCCGCTGGCAAAGGATTCTTGGCAGTGGAGGTAGCCACTCCCTTGGGACCCTGTGAAATAGTTTCTAAATCCACGGTGTGGGCCTTAAAGAGATGTTTGTGAGTGTCAGGGACTCTGTAATATCTGTCTGGCTTGACAGGAGCAGGGGGGAGAGAGTCAGGGTTAGCACTGGAATCAGAGAAAACATCCATTACAGGAGGAATAGCTAGAGGTCTGTGCTGGGGAAGCTTTAGGAAGGTACGGAGCCTTTTCCTGGAATCAGAGAATTCCTGACCCTGCCATTGGAAATGTTCCCTCATTGAGTGCAGGACTTCACCAAAAGAGAAATCCTCTGGAGGAGAGGCAGAGGGAATTGATTCCTCAGCATCAGAGTCCTCATACGCCTGGAAGGATTCTTCTTGAATATCTGAATGCTCAGAATCCCCAGAGGCCTCATCTGAAGAGAGGTTTTCGGTCTGCTCAGTTCTAGGCCTTTTCTCTGCAGGAGGCTGAGAACCTCTGTCTGGGTGAGGCTGAGACCCCCTGATAAGGGAAATAAGGTCTGCAGCAAGAGACATAATCTGTTTATCAGAAGAGGGGGCCTGGACAGCAGGTTTAGGATGGGCCTTGGCCTGGCTGGCGGCCTTAGCACGTGCAAAGGCCTTGATGGACATAGATACAGGAGGCCTAGCAGCCCCACGTGCAGGAGTGACCTTGTCCACTGGAATGGTGTCGGGTAAATCAAGAACATCGGTATCCGGAGGAAAATCAACAACCGGCACCAGAGAGGTCTCCGGGACCGAAGGACTAGTTAACGCTGTGTCGTCGGCCTGGAGCGGCTGGATTACCGCTTCCGCACGGACCGAAGCACTAGCGGAGGGTCTAGGAGTAGAATCGGTGGAGGACGCGGGCTGAGGATGCCGGTCCCGGTCCTTCCGTTTTTTAGAAGATTGCGCTGTCGGTTGATCCTACGGCATGGTATATGCGAATGATTCGCCGAAAAAGTCTTCAGCAAATTCTGCCCGGCGCCTGAGAGTGCACTTATTAAAACAAGCACAGGCAGCACAGGCCGAGACGTCGTGGTCTGGGCCCAGGCAAGGAAGACAGTAAGAATGGAAGTCCTTATGAGGTATTTGTTTACCACAAGACAAACAATTATTAACTTTCTCAATTTGTTCTGACATCGGCTGAGGCAAGAAAAAATGTTCCCCAATGGGGTACTTAGCTTTAGATGACTTCGGTACTGAAAACACAGGAGCTGACCGACCAGCACTTGCGAACTGCTTCTGCTTCGGGCACCGCGCGGCAAGAAAGACTGGAGAAGATGGCGTCGGCCGATGCCTTTATACTCCAGCCGTTGTGACGTCGGAGAGGAGGCGACACCAGCCGACGCCGGACCCAGACTTTGGAATTCGGCCGATCGTGGGCTGCCTGAGACAGGACAACCCATATGTTATGACTGCAGTTGCATTCTTGAAGGATATCAAGAGACAGTATCAATCATGGCACAACAATCAACAGCAGAGCCACGATTACAGGAGATGGCTGACAGTCACTCCGAGCCTATTGATCAAGGTACTGTATTAGTTATAAATTATAATATTTTTTAATTTCACTGATACTGTTATTGGTTCAGAGCACCATGGTTTATTTGTGAAGGGGTTTACTTTTATTCCCTTGGGGAGAGCAAACATTGCATAAAGTTTAATAGACCTAAAGTTATTCGTGAGAAAACTTGCAACTTCATTTGGGCTTTAATAACAGTAACACCTCCCATGGAACTGTGCTCAAACGCAAAAGCATTTTTAACCCCACAACACATCCAGTATTGAAAGCATCTGAGATGATGTATGAACAAGAAATGCAAAGTCTTTTGGGAAGCAAAAGAATATGTATTTTTATCTCACCAACAAGGAGAAATCTATTCTTAATGACTTTGCATTGAATAAGTCTGTAAGGTGTATGAGACCAGACAAAGGATAGGGCACTAATGGGCACAGTAGACTATACAGGAAGAATATATTCTATTCTCTCTGATACAGGTACTTTATCAAATTGTGTCCTGTAATGAAATAAATACAGCATACAGAGCTATCAAGCTATTTTTGGAAGAACTAGTTACAAGAAATCATTTCAGCTGACCTGGCCTGGTTTTTGAACACGGTATATCCTATAGTACCAAAGATATTTAGAATACCAAAGATTCAGTCCAACATGAGTGATCCACCACTTCATCCTACAGTACCAGCTAGGGGGTGAATTACCGAACCCTTAGCAAAATATGCTGATACTAAAATTGAAGACTTTTTTTGAATGTCAACCATACTGTGAAAGACTCATGGGATGTTCTCGATAAATTAAGCTGCCTGGGAGAAAGAGAAACAGACTTATCTGATAAGGCAGTCTTATGGATCATAGGTCCCTCCCCCCACCCCAAAGGCAAACTACTCAAGGCGGGAGTCGAAGCTGAGCTATCTAGCGCCGAATCTCCGAGGGGTAGCAATGGCTCTGACAATTTTGGAGTCGAATCCACCAACCCAGCGCCAGCACTGACACTACAGCTCCAAAGGGATTGGTGCAGGACCACTCAGAGACACCATCTGAGTGGTAGATGCTAACATCTGAGTGGAAGATGCTAACATCTTCGGATCCAATGCAGATGACTCCAAGATTTTCAGATCTAATGGTTCCAAAACCATAGGACAGCTCGGAGAAGGAGCTAATAAAGGCGGTGTAGTACTGACAAACGTCTCTGGACCCAAGGAGTCGGAGCTGGAAGAACTCCCGCCTGTACCTGTGTGCAGAGAAACTTCCTCATCATCCTGTCCACACCTGCTTCAGAGAGGCTGCTGGAAGATTGAGTTGAGGGGGCTGTAGAGGAAGGTCTGGAGTAATGTCGTGGAGAAGATAAAATGGGGGATGGGAGCCAAGAGGTGATCGGCTCCAGCAGGAGCTGAGATGAGAGGATCCTAGGTGAATTCTCGGATCTAGGTTTTGGATCCAATGCCATTGGATCAATGTTTTTGCTTGCTTGAGAGGAGGCTCAGAGATCAGAGCCGAGGTCGAAGCTGTAGTCAGATCAGGAAATCTCTTACGTGGGTCTTTGGACTGTGGATCTCCTTTTTTTACCTAACTTTTTTGGGGGTTTAAGCCCCAGAGGTTGATGTAGCATGTTTGGAAGACAGTAAACCTCTCAGTATCAGCTAGTTCTTTCAATCAGTCAGTACACAGGAATTAAATCCCTTGCAAATATCACAGTTGACATCTAAATATGAACGGTCCCAAACAATACAAGCATTTGGAGTAAGCATCTGAATTTGGGATCTTGTGGTGGTAGGTCACGTATTTTTTACAACCTAACAATTTCTCAGACATGTTGGAAAGTTAGATATATAACTTTTTTTATGGAAGGAATCTGAGGAAGGGCAATCCCAAAAGTGCTTATCCATCCTGAATGGTGCACCTTTTTGTGTGTCTATATTTTTCCACAAAGATTCTGCTATAAATATTTCCTTTTTTATTGAGGGTTCGTTTTAATAAAGGATTTTAAGAGGTTCTTTGGATGCCCATGTTGGTTTGTTTGCGATTTATTCACTATTTTTTTTTTTTTATGGAAAGGAAGAAAGGAGATGGAAAGGAAAAATACCAAAAATTGTAATTTGAAGGTAGTTAAAGTATGGTAAAAGGGGTGACAGTATGCCAACAATGGTACAAAAAATAAAGTAATGAAATTTACAGAAAGAATACGGAAATATAAGGAAGAAATTTGAAGATAACTGTAAAGGTTAAAGAGAGGACTGAAGCTAAGATAATTAAAATATTTTAAAGTCACTATGGTAAATCACTCAAGAGTTTTGCGATCTTACATCCAAACGTTATAGCAGCAAACGAGATCTGGGGTATGTAAGGTGTCTAGGGCATTACGGGTAAAGAGAGGAATTCGAGAGTTTCAGTGTTCTATGATCAAGAAAAAGCATCAGAGTTAGATTTGAATCCAACAGTGGAGGAATGAATGAAAATGACATCATTTGAATTATTCACTGTACAACAGAAAAAACAGAAACAAGTTTATCCCAGCAATAAGGGAATATCAAGAGGCAGGTATGACATTCAAGTTGCTGTAGCCAGCTGTCTTCAGAAATATTTTTTTTATTTTTTTTCCCTATAGGATCAAATACATTTTAATGCAGAACAGGCTGAGGAGGAAAGAGATAAGTGTCCAACAAAGTGTGAGCCAGCAAGCAAAAAGGGACTCTGCTTCCCATTCTTCTGACAACAAAGCTCATAGAGAAGCATGCAAAGTAGACAGCATCTAGAACACACAGCAGGCAACAAGGTCTCTAAAAAATAGAATTTATTGTGCAATAGACAGGATAAGCGCTTTCATGGCAACCCCAATTACTGCTTCATCTGATGGTAATTGGGGTTGCCTTGAAAGCGCTTATCCTGTTTATTGCACAATAAATTACATTTTTAGACTTCCTTGTCTGCTATGTGTTCTAGATACTGTCTACTTTGTTTGCTTTACTTGAACATTTGGACTTTGTGACAGTACTTGGATTATCTCAGGACCTAGTGGCTCACTGTCTGCCTTAAATCTCATAGAGACTTTATTAAAACCTTTTTCATTGATCCAAAGGAAACCAGGGAATGGTGTTGAGAGATGGAAATGAATAGGAAGAACACCAGCAGCAATGGCCAGATCCAGCACAGGGCAACCTAGGCATCTGTCTAGGGTCCGCTGCTGACTGGGGGCCCGGTGTGGCCATATACATTATATATACTATCACAAAATCCTTCCTCACCTGAGCTTCATCTTGCTTTGTATATTGAGTCTTCTTCACTTCTGCATGGAACTTCATCTCATTTACTCATTTGCCTAGATTTTGAGTCAATGAGGGAAATGTCCTAAAGCTCAAATCGAAAGTGCAGTCTTTTTTTTGCTTTTGCAAACCACAGCACAGTCTTCCATCTTTTTTTTAAAAGATGGCAGGAGCATTTCTTGAAATTGTAGCAGCACGGAACAGAAACAGCACAGTGTGTGTGTGTGTGTGTGTGTGTGTGTATAATGCTCCTACCTAATTTTGCCACTTGGTACAGTCAAATCCTGCACCTTAAGTACAGGAAACAGTACACCTAATCCTGCACACCAACTGCCAAGCCTGTTTAACTCTGACTTTACAGAACATCTTTGTTTTTACTTCCTATGTATGTCCTACCTTACAGCAAGTGCCCTAACTGGACAGTGTTTTGGGGCAGGCAGCTGGGGATGTGGGCAGGGCTTCTTAATGGTCAAATAGTTAAAGGAAAACTCCACCTTAGAACTAAAAAAAATCTATTATTTTCACTCTATCTCTGTTTTCTGACTTATTCTAACATCTCAAAATCACTCAGACTGCTTCTTATAGAATTTTAATATGTGTTCTGCAAAATAGCTGTCAATGGGGCTTGACGTATCAATGTGATCTTATTTTAATTCAAGCCTGTTTCTTTTCCATAATCTATTTCAAGTCTGCTTTATATGAGTCATGCTAGACATAAGGAAGTAGTGGTGTATTCCCATTCCATTGACATATTATGGGATTAGTGTCAGTCACTGTCATTTTATATACAGCCTGTAACAGGGCTGCTTCTTTTACTTCTTGAATGGCCCTCGTGTGTGTGTCTCACGGCTTGTTTTATAGTATACTATGGAATTATGCAGTTGCAACCAAAACAGTTGCTAAACTGAAGGCCTTTGTTCAAAGTATCTTTTTATAGTCCAAGATGAATTGACAGCCCTTCCCCATACACTTTGCTAAATGTGCCGATACTTTACAAAAATTACAAGAAGAAATCTTTTCTGACTTTTCTCTAAATATCACAGACATCTTTGATACTACTGTGATGACCCAGCACTGGACCAGTAATAAAGGAGCCTCAATCTTCACCACTGGCAATAATGGGGAACATGCACACTGGGAAGATGACAAGTACATACACAGTACATTGCAATTTCCCTTAAGAGCACACAGAAATCACCAGTCAGTCTGGGTCTGGTTTCGCCCTCTTTCTCCAGATCCCCAATAAGACTCCCCACTGGCACAGCTATACGGTTGAAATCTCAGCTGAGTGGCCAAACCAAGTCTTCCAGTACCCTTTCTCTGTTCAACCAGTGCTTCATGTCCCTGCCCAAGTAACTGATGCACACATTCCTTGAGATCTAATTTATGCACAAACACACACACACACACACACACACACACACACACACACACACACACACACACACACACCTGGGAAAGGCTGGCACAGGTTTACTAGCTATGCCCCCTTCTGCCCAGACTATAAGGTAGTTTCCACTGCCATCAGCCATTACTTATCAGCTACTTTAAGGTTGTTAACAGAGATTCTCCAATTGTACTGTGTAATGTTACTATTATGGCAAATGGTAGCCTGACCAAAGCAAGGCTATTTAGGAGTGGCCTGTACAGTTTCACCATATAGATGTGCAAGTACTCTAAGAGCTTAAATATGTTTCACAAATATTAGCCACAAAGATAGGTTTAAATACATTTAATAATAAATAATCATTTAATAATAAATAAAAAAAAAAAAGACAATACCTAGTAATTAAGCAATTACATCAGAGTTCAAAATCACAGGAAATATTTAAAACAACATTGCAGGACAGTCTCAAATAAATAAAGAAAACATCTAAGTTACACTTTACTATATTCCTGTCTGAATCTAAAAGAGTTACTATGCCCTAAAATGTACTTACAGCAAGGCAAGTGCAGAAGAATAGATGTTTCCTGGTCAAAGAAAAATACAAAACATAACCAACAAAAATCAAACTAGGTGATTAGTAAAACACAAGTTCTAAATAGAGAAGTCATCACAATGCCCAGAGATCCACGGACGTACACTTTATTAAATTAAAAAAAAAGACTTAGCACTTTCATCTACTTACATTTAAGCAACATTAGAGTCAAATTCACACTTCCATTAGTTTCCTTATATACCACTGCGTAACTGAATGGCATAGTTAATTAAACAAGTGTCAATCCCCTTCTTAAAGACATAGCATCAGGCTGCATATATTAAATATGGTTAAAAATGCTTAAATAATGTAAAAACAATAAAAAAACTTGTTAAAATACATCACCTATGCAGCATATTAAACTTGCATCGACCTTAATTTCAGTAAGCTAGTAACAGAGCAACTGTCACTTATACCTGGGGATATTGTGGCATTGAGTCTCATTGGCTCCATATTCTCTGTGAATTCCAGTAACCTTTTAAAATCACCCCTCCTCTCATTACACACCACTCTACCTACAGTAAGAAATAAAATCTTTTTAAAACCCTCACACACGTCACTGTGGCAAAAAAGTGCATTAGTGGTCTTTTTGTTCTTAATATCCCTCAAATGTTCTGCCATCCTGTCACGTAACCTCTGTGCGTTTTTTCCTACATATAGTGCAGGACAACTCCCACATAGGGCAATGTATACCACCATTTTAGTGTTAGAAGTAGTTCACCCAGGACACTATTGTCCTGATGTAACCTTGAATAGTCACATATGGACCTTCGTGTATGTATTTACAATATTTACACGTTACATTTACTCATTAACGAATTATATGGCTTTATAACATGGTCCTTGTTCTTCTTGAATATTTCCTTTAAATTATTTCCTCTACTATTGGTCACTACAGGATGTTCGCCAAGCTTCTTTTTCAACTCACTTGCTATAGTTAAGTCCCAACAGTTCATAATAACCCCTTTCAGTACTGTCGTCTCTTGGTTAAAAGGCAATAACAATACTTTATTTTGTTTCGTTGCAGGGGTTGGATTTTGTTTGGCACCTGTATTCATTAATAAAATAAGTGTATACAAATCTCTTCAGTTTTTTCATATCTCACTTCTAATTTTAATCAACAAACAGGATGGGTATCCCCTGTTAAGGAATAAAATTAAACTTGACATCTCCATTTCAAATGTATAATCATCAATAACCAACCTAGAGAGGTGAACCATTTGTCCTTTTATAACCCTTCTTTTCTGGTGGGCTGGGTGGCAGCTATCAAAGCGTAACAACATGTTAGAAAAAGTTTTCTTTCTAAAAATATTAGAGCACAAATCTTTAGTTTGCAAATGTTTGTAAAGCAGGATGTCCAAAGAACTCTGTTTCCTGGATCCCCACTTTATATGTAAATTCCAAGAAAAGTACAGTTTTGTACCTACCATAAATGTAGATGTTCGAAGATCCACATTGCTGCAGTCCTAACACTTGGGTAGTCCGCTGTCCCAGTCGGCCCGAATACCAAAGTATAAGGCTGACGTCGGTCAAGGCGCATTTGTCTGACATCAGGACGTCAGGGTACAAATGCGCATGACCGACGTCATATCCTCAGTCTTTTCTTGCCCCAGATGTCAGAAGACCCTAAAAAGATAAGGCCAAAACCAAAAAACACCAAACACTCCTGTACCTAATATATGTACAATATATACAAATTTACAAAATAGAACCCCACCCACACAACCACCCCTAAACACAGAGGGAAGGAGGGAGGGTAAATTGGACTGCAGCAATGTGGATCTTCGAACATCTACATTTATGGTAGGTACAAAACTGTACTATGTTCTTCATCTCACATTGCTGCAGTCCTAACACTTGGGTAGAATCCCAAAGCAGAGGTAAGGGAGGATGGCTAAACTATAATGAAGCAGGAGCTGCCAAAATGCCCTGCAACACAGCAGTGGCAAAACCAGCCCTGGATTTAGAATAGAGAGGAAGGTGGTAATGCTTGGAGAAAGTATGCACTGAACTCCAAGTAGCTGCCTCCAAAATATCCTTAGTTGCCACCCCTTAGAAATGCTGTTGAAGTGGCAGTAGCCCTCGTGGAATGAGGCCTAATCCCAGCTGGAATCTCCTTGCCATGATGGGAATAACAGAATGCAATGCAAAACCCAATCCACTTAGATATAGTTTGTTTTGACACAGGCTTGCCCTGGGAACTCAAAGCAAAAGAAACAAACAACTGCTGAGACTGCCTAAAATCCCTAGTCCTGCTTAAATAATAACGCAACTGCCTGTGTACATCTAAAGTGTGCAAAATCTTTTCCCCCTTATTTTGGGGATTTGCATAAAAAGTAGGCAAATGAATAGTTTGGTTTAAAGCCACACTAGAAACCACCTTAGGCATAAATGAAGGATTAGTACGTAATGATACCCTATCCTTATGAAAAAAAAAAAAAGGCTCAACCGCCATAAGGGCCTGCAATTCAGAAACCCTTCTTGCAGAAGTAATGGCCAACAAAAAAGCAGTCTTCCATGACAAGTATTTCAATTCAGCAGTAGCCGCAGGCTCAAAAGGTTGTAGAGTAAGTTTCTCCAACACAAAATTGAGGTCCCAAGCAGGAGTAGGAGCTCTACATGGGGTTCTTATATTCTTTGCCCCTCTAAGAAATTGCTTGAACAAAGGATGAGAAAACAATGGTGGGTCACAATCATAGTGAGCTGAAATTGCTGCAGCATGAATCTTAATGGAAGAGAAAGACAAACCTTTGTCCAATAACTCAGTAAGATATTGAAGAGCCACACTCAAATTAGGCTCAGAAACATCCAAATCCTTTGCTGCACTCCAAAATAAAAATCTCTTCCATTTTTCTGCATACACTTTACGTGTACTAGGCCTTCTGGCTTCCATAATCACATTCAAAACTTGTTGAGGAAGTTGAGACATGCTGTGGTTCAAAACAGAATATGCCAGGCTGTTAGATGAAGAGAGTGAAGCTTGACATTGAGGAGATGACCGTCCCTCTGAGACAAAAGGTGTGGAATTAAAGGTAAAGGCCATGGAGGCTTCCTTACCAGATTCCTCAGTAATGGGTACCAGTGTTGCCGAGGCCAATCTGGAGCTATCAAAATCATCCTTGGCTTGTCTTGTCTGACCTTTAGGAGTACCTTTGGGAGGAGAGGCAGAGGTGGAAAGGCATACACATGAAGATTTTCCCAACTGAACGAAAGAGCATCCACTTTCCAAGCTGTGTGATGAAACCTTTTTGTGCAAAACTTTGGCAGCTGGTGGTTTAGTGGAGAAGCGAACAGATCTATGTCTGGAGTTCCCCAGGACACTGTCAATTGTCGAAATACATGAAGATCCAGTTTCCACTCGTGGGGATCCATGATTTGCCTGCTTAACACATCTGCTAAGGAGTTCTGTGCTCCTGGCAGAAACCTTGCCTGTAGATTTAGCTGCAAGCTGAGCGCAGTCTCCCACAAAATCATTGCTTGCCTGCATAGAGGATAAGAATGTGTTCCCCTTGCTTGTTGATGTACCACATGACAGTAGTGTTGTCTGTTAGAATCAACACCTGCCCAGGAAGAAGTAACTCCTTGAAAGCCATTAATGCAAACTGGACTGCTAACATCTCCTTCATGTTGATATGTAGATGCTGTAGTCTGGCAGGCCACTTGTCTTGTATCCACTTTCCATTCAGATGAGCTCCCCAAGCTATGTCTGAGGCATCTGTCGTTAGAATCTGACTCGCCTCTGGCCGGGTCACAGAGAGTCCCTTGTTTAGGTGACATTCCTGAGCCCACCACAAAAATTCCTTTTGAATGCAAGGTATTATTGGAATGACAGTGTCCAAATCCTGGCAGTGCTGTGTCCATACATTTTTTAGATACCATTGCAGCTTCCTCATATGCAGTTTGGCATTGGGAAGCACCAGAATACAAGATGCCATGAACCCTAATGCTTGAAGGACTATCCTTGCAGTCAGCACGGACTGATGAGATAGTTGATGGAAGTAAAGGGATAGACTCTTTTGTTTGTCCGGGGTTAAAAGGCCATCTGGGCTGCTGTATTCAGTCTCACACCCAGAAAGCACATGTCTTGAGAGGGTACTAGACTGGACTTTATTTCGTTCACAGAATACCCCAGGCATCTTAGCACTGCTATCACATATTCCAGATGCTGAAGAAGCTCGTCCTTTTCTTGAGCCAGAATCAGACAGTCGTCCAAGTAAGGATAGATTTGTATTCCTTTTAGCCTGAAAAAGCTACAACTGGAGCCAGAACTTTTGTGAATACTCTGGGCAGTAGATAACCCAAAAGGCAATGCAGAGAACTGATAATGTAGATTTCCAGCTCGAAACGCAGATACTTCCTGCAACTGAGTCTGATAGGCACATGAAGGTAAGCCTCCTTGAGATCTAAAGTTACCATCCAGTGATCTTTGCCCAGCAGAGGTAAAAGCTGTTGTAACGTCAACATTTTGAACTTGGGAATGTCCAAATAAGTGTTGAGGATAGACAAATCCAAAATTGGTCTCCACGTGTTCCCCTTTTTTGGTACTAGGAACAGGCGGGAATAAAATCCTAGGCCCCTTTCTGGCACAGGAACCGGCTGAATGGCCCCTATCTGGAGCAACAGAGAAATTTGCTTGTGAGCCTCTTTTCTTTGTATAGGAGGAATGTCTGGCATGCCTTTGAATGGAGGCAAGGTATGGAAATAAAACCTGTAACCGTGGTGAACGATATCCAATACCCATCTGTCTTGCGTAATAACACTCCAATTTTCTTTGAAAAGTGCCAGCCTTCCTCCCAAAGGTGCTGCCAGACGAGAAGGCCCTGGCAGTTGAAAAGGCAAGTCATTGGGTCTGCTTACGAAAGGACTGACCCCTGCCCTCACCAGAAGACTGGGCAGGCGAACTGCCTGTTCTAGGCCTAAAAGAACCTTGAGCTCTGCCCCTACCACGTCTAGATCTACCCCTAGACTGAGAATCATAAGAAGGATAAGTCCACCCCTTAGTAGGCCAATTTCTACTAAACTTTGGAGGCTGAACCTGCAAAAAATCTTTAACAGTCTGCATAGACTTAGCCTTGTCCTCCATTTTCTTTAAAACTGTTTCCACAGGCGCACCAAACAACACATCAGATTGTAAAGGAGCATCTAAAATTTTTGTCTTTACATGTTCAGCTAAATTCTGATCCCTCAGCCAGGCGTGCCTGCGAAGAACAGAACCAGTGGCTGCCACCCTCGAAGAGGCCTGTACAGCATCAAAACCACATTGCAAGGAATGCTTACCCACCTGTTCAGAAACATGAACCAAATCCTGCAACTCTTTACACTCAATACCTTCCGCCAGAGCATCTACCTTAGACTTCAATTGTGAAAGGAGATAATTTTGGTATTTCAACATGTGAAACTGGCAATTCAAAGCCCTCATGGCTAAAGTGGAAGAAGTATACACCTTTTTCCCCCATCTATCCAAAGCCCTTGCCTCTTTATCAGAAGGAACAGGATTTTTAACAACAGAAGCCTTAACCCCTTTAGGGCCCTGAGAAACAGTTTCTGGGTCTGCCCTAGGACTCATAAAAAGATACTTATGAGCTTCAGGCACTCTATAATACCTGTCCGGTTTAACTGGGGCAGGAGGCAAAGAATCAGGGTTCAGGGAAGCCTCTGCAAAAACATCCTCTACCACATCCAGAACAGGAGGTATAGCTAAAGGCCTATGCTGGGGTAGAAACAAAAATTCCCTAAGCCTTTTCCTAGAATCAGAGAAATCTTGACCCTCCCATTTAAAATGCTCCCTCATGGAATGAAGAGTCTCTGAAAAAGAAAAATCCTCAGGAGGAGAAGCCGAAGGTGTAGAGTCATCTACATCAGAATCAGAATAAGGAGGATACTCCTGCAAGTCTTCAGCCGAAGACTCAGAAGCCTCCGAACACTGCTCAAAACTCTCAAGCTCAGGTTCCACCCTAGGCCTCTTATCAGGGGGGGGTAAAGAACCTCTAATCATAGTAATCAAATCTTCTGCCATTTTAAGCATATGTTTCTTAGGCAGAGACCCTGAAGAACTAGGGGAGACCCCCACTGAAGTTAACCCTGGCCGGCCTCTAGAAGGAGCCTTGGAAACAGAAGGGGAGGGCCTAACCACCTTAGGAAGGGAGGAGAACAGCTACCTGAGAAGCCCCTTCAGCCTGGCCTACCTCCTGAGAGGACACATCTTGTAACAGTAAAGTCTCTCCCTGAGAATCCAAAGGAACTTCTGGTAGAACCACCGGCTCCACCGAGCCCTCTAAAGAACCGACGTCCGGGACAGGCGGTTCTTCTACCCTAGGCTGCGCTGCTTTGTCTTTGCGCTTTTTAGGCGAAGCGGGCCGGAGCATCCGACGGCATGTTGTAATTACAACGCTTCCCAAAAACTAACCTGGCACAATCTAATCTTCTCTTAATAGTGCGTTTGTTAAATCTAGCACAAGAGCGACAGCCAACAACGTCGTGCTCAGGCCCTAAGCAAGGTATACACAATGTATGGTAATCTCTATGAGGTATCTGTTTCCCACAAGAAATACAGTTATTCACTTTTTCTGACATCCGGTTAAATACTGAGGCAAGAAAAACCAAAATATTCCCCAACGGGGTACTTAGCCAACTTTGATTCGGTCTGAAACTCCGACTTCAGAAAATTTCAGAACGCCAACCTGCACTCGCAATACTGCTTCTGCATCGGACCATGCGGCAAAAAAGACTGAGGATATGACGTCGGTCATGCGCATTTGTACCCTGACGTCCTGATGTCAGACAAATGCGCCTTGACCGACGTCAGCCTTATACTTTGGTATTCGGGCTGACTGGGACAGCGGACTACCCAAGTGTTAGGACTGCAGCAATGTGAGATGAAGAACATCTGGTGGTGGTATGTTATTTAAATAAACAAATTCAACAGTAATATCATCCAGGAAATGTACTTACAGAATAATGTCATTCTTGAAAGGGGAATCAAAAAAGTACAGTTGTGTACACCTACCATAAATGTAGATGTTCGAGTGTCTTCACTGTTGCAGTCATGACTGTAGGGTTCTCCCCTACCGGCAGGCAGTCCTCGGTCGGCCAGAATCCCAAAGTCTGGGTCTGGCGTCGGCTGTTCAACCATGCTCCCTGCCGTCAGAGCGCCAGGAGTACAAAGCTGACAGCCGACGCCATTTTCTCCAGTTTTTCTTGCCCCAGATGTCAGGAGTCCCAAAATGGAAAAGGTCCCATATCCTTTGCAAATACACCTCAGAAGAAAGGTGAAAAAAGGAACCACACAAAAGTAAAAACAAGAGGGGATAGGAGGGAGAGAAACCCAGACTGCAACAGTGAAGACACTCGGACATCTACATTTATGGTAGGTGTACACAACTGTACTATGTTCATCGTGTTTCACTGTTGCAGTCATGACTGTAGGGTAGAATCCCAAAGCTGAAAGAAAGGGAGGTGGTCATAAAGAAGAAGGGGCGGCTAAAAGGCCCTGCAAGACTGCAGAGGCAAAGCCTGCCCTAGACTTAAGAGTAGAGAGGTAGATTGTAGTGCTTAGAAAAAGTATGCACTGAACTCCCAAGTTGCAGCCTCCAAAATGTCCTTGGTAGGAATTCACCTGAGAAAAGCCGCAGAAGTGGCAGCAGCTCTGGTGGAATGAGTCCATATACTCCCTGGGATTTGCTTTCCATGGTGAGAATAACAAAATCTGATTCCATGAGCAATCCATTTAAAAATGGTCTGATTGAAATGGCTTTACCTTGGGAACTTGAAGCATAAGAAACAAACAATTGCTCTGATTTCTTGATGTCCTTGGTTCTGTCCAGGTGTCTGTGTACATCCAAGGAATGTAAGATCCTTTCCCCTTTATTTTGAGGAGTGGGGAAAAAGGTAGGCAAGTGGATAGTCTGATTTAAAGCCACTTTGGAAACCACCTTAGGCATGAAGATAGGATTAGTCCTCAAAGACACTCTGTCTTGATGAAAAATAATATAAGGCTCCACGGCCATAAGAGCTTGTAACTCTGAAACTCTTCTGGCAGATGTTAGGGCTAACAGAATAGCTGTCTTCCAAGATAAAAACTTGATGTCAGAAGAGGTGGCAGGCTCAAAAGGAGGCAAGGTCAGTTTTTCCAAAACATAGTTGAGATCCCAAGCAGGAATGGGAGGAGATCTAGGATGTCTTAAGTTCTTAGCTTCCCTGAGGAACTGTCTCATGAGCTGGTGGGAAAAGATTGGAGGGTCTGTATTATAATGAGCAGAAATAGCAGAGGGATGAATCTTAATGGAAGAGAAAGAGAGACCCTTATGTAAGAGATCTGTCAAGCAAAGTAAAATTAAAGGAATGTTCGGAAGAAGAGGATCAGAATCCTGAGCCTGCATCCAGGAACAAAATCTTTTCCATTTTCCTGCATAAGATTTTCTAGTAATAGGACGTCTGGCTTCCAAAATGACATCCATAACCTGCTTGGGTAGGAAAGAAGAAATCAAAGGCCCTGGATTAACCAGGCCGCCAGGCTGAGAGTTCTGACATGAGAGTGTAGAACCTGACCCTGATGTTGGGACAGAAGGTTCGGAGACTGAGGTAAAACCCAAGGGGGCTCCAGACATAGGTTTTTTATAGTTGGGTACCAAAACTGTCGAGGCTAATTTGGGGCCAGCAAGATTATCATCTTGGGCTTGTCCTATTTTATCTTTAATACCACCTGTGGAAGAAGAGGAAGAGGCGGAAAGGCATATCCCGAAAGGTTCCTCCAACTGAATGATAGGGCATCCACTTTCCAAGCTTCTTTGTGGAAAGTCCTGGTGCAACAATTCTGTAGTTGATGATTGAGGTGGGATGCAAAGAGGTCTATGTGAGGACATCCCCAGACTGCTGTTATCATCCTGAATATTTTGGTGTCCAGCATCCATTTGTGTGGATACGCAAGGTTTCTGCTCAGACTGTCTGCCAGGAAGTTTAGCTTCCCTGGTAGAAATTGAGCTTGAAGGTCCAGATTGCAGGCTAGAGCTGTGCTCCATAGATCCATGGCTAGTCTGCAAAGGGGGTAGGAATGAGATCCCTCTTGCTTGTTTATGTACCACATAACTGTGGTGTTGTCTGTCCGTATTAGTAGTTGTCCTGGATGTAAAAGATTCCTGAAGGCCAGTAGAGCTTCCTGGACGGCTAACATTTCTTTTAAATTGATATGCAGGTGCTTCTGCTCCTTTGTCCAAAGGCCCTGCAGACAGTTGCCCTGAAAATGGGCTCCCCAAGCATAATCAGAGGCGTCCGTGGTTAGAATCTGAGTGGCAGGAGGCAGACAGAAGGGTTTCCCTTTGTTTAGAGTACATGCCCTGGACCACCAAAGAAATTCCTTTTGAAGGCAAGGAAGGACAGAGATCAGTATGTCTAAACTGTGGCAATGCTGAGACCATACACGTTTTAGGTACCACTGTATTTTCCTCATTTGTAGTCTTGCATATGGTACGAGAAGGATGCAGGAGGCCATGTAACCCAGAGCCTGCAGGAATCTCTTGCAGATAGCTGAGTTAAAGTTGCCAAGGTTTTGAAAGTTGAAGCCAGAAGTAACTGTTTTTCGGATGTCAGAAATGCCATCTGGGTTGTGGTGTTTAGAAGAGCACCCAGAAAAGTTATCTGTTGTGAGGGTGTCAGATTTGACTTTTTTATGTTTACAGAGAAACCCAGGAACTTGAGGAGGTTCTGAACAAATTCTAGATGCTGGAGTAAGACATCCTTGCTGTCTGCCTGAATTAGACAATCGTCCAGATAAGGGTAAATTTGAATTCCCTTGAGTCTGCAGTAAGCTACTACTGGAGCCAGGCATTTGGTGAAGACCCTGGGCGCAGTAGACAATCCAAAGGGCAGTGCAGAGAATTGAAAGTGCCTCGCTTCGGCCTTGAACCTGAGGTATTTTCTGCGTTCCTGCCTGATGGGAATGTGTAAATATGCCTCCTTTAAATCCAAAGCTACCATCCAAGCATCTTTGGACAGCATTGAAACTAGCTGCTGGAGAGTAAGCATCTTGAATTTTGGAATTTCTAGAAAGGTGTTCAAGACTGACAGATCCAGAATGGGTCTCCATGAGTTTTGCTTCCTGGGGACTAGAAAGAGCCTTGAGTAAAAACCTTGTCCCATCTCTGAAAGTGGAACCAGTTCTATGGCTTTCATAGCCAAAAGAGCTTCCACCTGGTTTAAGGCCTCTGTCCATTGATGTTTTGGAAGGTCTGACCATCCGCTTGGCCTTGGCAGGGTATGTAAATGGAATTTGTAACCTCTTAGAACCACATCCAGAACCCACTTGTCTTGGGTTATACGAGTCCAAGTTTGATAAAAAAGAGAGAGTTTTCCTCTGAAAGGAGCTTCCAGGCAAGAATTTCCTGCAGCCCAACAGAGGGAGTCATTGAGTTTGTGACCTGTCCTCTCCTCCCCTAGGGGTGGAAGCAGTCCACTGTCTTGGTCTATAAGAACCTTGTGTTTGAGGCCTTCCTCTGGAGCGTCTATATCTACCTCTCTGAGGCCTGTCTGAAGTGGGAAAAGACCAATTTTTAGAAGGCCAATTTCTGCTAAATCTTGGTGGCTGTACTTGTAAGAAATCTTTAACTGTTTGCATGGATTTCGCCTTATCCTCCATCTTTTTAATCACTTCTTCAGCTTTGGATACAAACAAAACATTACATTATGCTGAACAGGAGCATCCAATAATTTAGCTTTCACTTCTTCTGGCAAAATTTGTTCCTTTAGCCATGCATGCCTTCTAATGACTGTGCCGGAGGCAGCAGCCCTACAAGAAGCCTCCAAGGCATCAAATCCACAGTGTAAACCATGCTTTCCAACTTGCTCAGTGGCATGCAATAAGTCATGTAATTCCTTATCATCTGCACAGGCAGAAATGGAAGTAAGCTTTTGTTTTAAAACAGACAAGAGAAATTGCTGGTATTTCAGCATAGACAGTTTAAAGCCCTGATGGACAAAGTAGCAGAAGTGTACACTTTTTTGCCCCATCTTTCTAAAGATCTAGAGTCCTTTTCAGTGGGAATGGGATTTTTGGCAGAAGCGGCCTTAACTCCCTTGGGGCCCTGAGAAATGGTTTCAGGGTCAGCAGAAGGGTTCTTGTATAAAAACTGGTGGGAATCAAGAACCCTGTAATATCTATCCGGCTTGACAGGAGCAGGAGGAAAAGAATCAGGGGTTAAATTAGCCTCTGAAAAAGCATCATCCACAATATCCAAAACAGGAGGAATAGCCAGGGGTCTATGTTGGGGGAGAAGAAGAAAATCCCTTAGTCTTTTCTTAGATTCTGAATACTCCTGTCCTTCCCAGTGGACATGTTCCCTCATTTCATGCAAAGTTTCCCCAAAAGAGAAATCCTCAGGGGGAGAAGCTGAGGAAATAGATTCCTCAGCATCAGAATCCTCATAAGGAGGGAAAGAATATTCCTGGTCAGAAGAGGAAACTGAAGAAACAGAAGCCTGATCAGAGGAATCATAATAAACATCTTGCCTTGGCCTTTTATCTGGAGGGGGATGTGAACCCCTAATCATAGTAAGTAAATCCTCCGCCATCTTGAGTAACTGTTTCTGTGACTTGGGAGCCGGTTCAGAAGAGGCTTGTGTTGCAGTCTTTGATTTAGAAGGAGTCTTTGCCTTTATTATAAGCTGAGTAGGCCTGAAAACCCCTTCGGAAGCCGGTACCTGCACAGCGGCTCCGGACCCATCTGAAGGAGCATTGTCCGAAGGTCCTGCAATAGAGATATTTGAAGGCCTTGTTGGCTCCTCATGAGAGTCCGTTTCGGCCATCGGTTCTGAAATGGCCGACGACAGGGGCTGCAAAAGCGCCTCACTGACGAAGGCCGAACCTGAAGCTGGCTCCGCTTGTACGCTATCATCAGATTTGGACCTCGGAGGCCTGTCTTTATCCTTGCGACGTTTGTGAACTCCGGTAGCCGGAACTGTATCCGACGACATTTTGTAGTTAAAGCGCCTACCGAAGTAATGAAAAGCAAAATCTTACCTTCATTTAATTGTACGTTGATTGAATCTAGCACAAAACCGACAACTAGCTACGTCGTGGTCAGGGCCTAAGCAAGGAATACAGTAAGAATGAAAATCCTTATGAGGTATTTGCTTCCCACATGAAATGCAATTATTAACTTTTTCTGACATCGGACTGGAGCAAGAAAAAAGTTTCCCCAACGGGGTACTTAGCTTTGAGTGGAGAAGAAAGTCTTCGGACTGAAGTTTATCAGAAAAAAATCGTCAGGAGTCAGCCGACAGACACTTGCGAACTGCTATCACCGCACGTCAAGAAAGACTGGAGAAAATGGCGTCGGCTGTCAGCTTTGTACTCCTGGCGCTCTGACGTCAGGGAGCATGGTTGAACAGCCGACACCAGACCCAGACTTTGGGATTCTGGCCGACCGAGGACTGCCTGCCGGCAGGGGAGAACCCTACAGTCATGACTGCAACAGTGAAACACGATGAACATCAAGCCTCTTTTCCCATTAGGCTAATACCAAGCTTAAATGGGGGCACATTTTGCCCCATAGCTACTCCTGACTTCGGCTTAAAATATTAACCTTCAAAATACAAAAAAATGGTTATTCAATACTATTTCCATCATCTCAATTAAAAGATTTATTTTTACATTATGTATGCCTTCCACATTTAACAGACTTTCACTGAAAAATTCCAAACCAATGTCATGTGGAATATCAGTAAATAAACTGACAATGTCAGTAGTTACAAAAATATAACCATCATCTATGGGTGTACCCCTAAGTAATTCTAGGCAGTGCCAAGAATCTTTCAGAATGTGTGCTTTGCTAGTTAATGCCTTTTTGCAATAAACATCCACATAAGCAGCCAAAGGGTTCAGTATTTGAATATCTAGAGGCTACAATGGGTTTAAATAGGGGATTGCTGATGTCCTTATGGATTTTAGGAATACCAAATATTGTCGGAATTACCGGAAATCCACAGTTAAAAAATCCAATTCACTAGAATCAATAACATCCTGACAAAAAGAATCATATAGCCACCAGTCAATTTTCTTATATGCCCTATTTACTTCAGATGCCTGGTGTCAGAGCCATGGCCTCAAGCTCAATGCCAGGTGCAGTGTCATCCCCTTTGGTAAAAACTCTGTACCCATGAACTACCACATAGGCAGCAATCTACTTAACACAGAATGCGTGATAAGAAACCTTGGGACCCAGGTGGACAGTAGTCTTTCCTTCGATAGTTACATCGCCACAATAGTCAGGAAGTCCTTCTACGTGGCACACCTCATCATAAAAGGGTTCTCATCCAGGAAAAAAGAGGTCATTGTTCCCCTCTACTCGTCACTCATTAGACCCATTATAGAGTACAACGCCCCTTTTGGAATGTACCTCACAAGACATCTGCAGCAGCTGAAAAGGCCACAGAAGTACCTCACAAAGAGGATTACTGGCCTCAAACAAATATCCTACACTGACCGCTTCAAAAAAATCCAGCTTTACTCCGTAGCATATCGCCTTCTCCAAGGTGATCTCTGCCTAACATATAAAGCTATGTCAAACCCAGAGCTGTTAGACATGCTACACCTAAAGAACTCTCAATCCCTCTGAGCTACATGCTCTATGGTCCTAAACCTTGTCACCGCAATAAACAGGACACACTGGAGGGATAGATTCCTGTCCCAGAGACTTCCTATACTCTGGAACAAGCTACCCATCTATGTCAAGCAAAGTTCTTCATTAGCACTCTTCAAGAAAAATCTTGATGAGTGGATGGGAAATAGGAAATACACCCCGGGGATCACTTCTGTGTCTCTGCTGGACAGTGGCACAGGAAAATAACTTTCTTGGGTGGCATAAGCTATGGAACCTTGCTGGCTAGGCTTACATAGGCCCTTGGGCCGATAGCCTTGTAACTACCTATGAACCTATTAACGGACACCCTGTCATAAACTTTGTCATCATTAAGACTATCATACATTTTGCTAACATACACTTTGCAACATTACTACAGCCCCTCCCCCTTTGTCGGGTTTCATAACCCTATAATCTCTTGATTCAGCCTACAATTTCAAATAGACCCTTTCATTAACATTCAAGTTATCAACAAAAACAGTGGGTTTTCGCAAAACCTTTCTAATTTCAACTTCACGTTTGTTCAAATGTGTTAATAACAGCATTCTCCACTGACATAAAGGTGATTTTCCTTTTAAATTTCATATTGTCACACATATTAGAATCACTTTTAGCACCAAAAAGAGGGTCAAATTTAACTGCCTTGTATACAACTTTAAACTTGTTAAAACCCTAACAATGTCAAGCTTGAAATTTGGAACAAAAGAAAAACCCTTTTTCAAAAGGCTAAAGTGTCCCTCACCAATTTCCTTGTCAGTATAGTTGTAAATAGAAAAGTCCCCATTACATTAAGTGTTTAACAAGCACTAACTCATTGTCCAGAACACTAGTGCTAGACTGTGTGTCTAACGTTTCCTGTAGTAACTGTTCCTGTTCACTGGATAGGTAGGTGCATTCCATTGCTGTTTTTGCCTCCCATAAAATACTGGTTTCTGATTCTTGTTCAAAAGACGTTCTGACCATCTCAGTAAAAAATGACCATACATACTGTTGTCAGCATAGTCAGTTTGATTTGCACCCTGGTGCAATTGCTTACTTGGGTTACTAGGGCCTGGGTTAAAAACACTGTCATGATCAAACATCATCCCTTCCCCTCCCTTCGGAGTTGGATAGGCCCTTTTATTCACATAATCATCTGTATCTCTGATTTCTCTTTCTTTTCTGGTTAATCCTTCTTTTACAAAACTGGATAATTCTAAAAACAATTTTTCAGACTGACTTTGTTATGCTCAAACAAGAAATCCTTACATATACAGTCATTAAGTACAGTTATTTCTTTATGTTAGGCTTTTAGTTTACGGTCATTATCATGCGCATTAATTCCATACCTGCTTTGTCAAAAAGTTCCAACAGCTCCCGATGCATAATAGAGCCCTGTGATGTTCCAACTGGAAAATGCCACACACGTAGTCCTTTAGGTACCTGTTTTAATTCCAGTGACCTATTCAAGAACATGTTATCCATTTACAAACTTTTCAGCCTTCTGGTTGCCTTCTCAAAGTTCCTTAGTTGATTCTGGAGTGTACCAAACCCATTTGAATGTATGAGGGATGTTGAAAATTGATAGTCCAGTGCAGAGAATAAACTTTTAATATCTGCTGGCACCACTCTGTTGTTAACCGATGAATTCAATGATAAATCGTTGTTTGAGTCTCTACAAGTGTTTACATGACCACTTAAAGCTGGAAAATCATCTGGGGGAGTGCTCAGTGTAAGATTGTTCAATTCGATTGATGGTATAGTCAAGAAGGAGCTGCCCACTTCACTACTGTGTTGTATCCGCTGCTTAAGCTGCTTAGAAAGCTCTGTTAATTCTTCTAGCATGTTCTTGAATAGGTCACTGGAATTAAAACAGGTACCTAAAGGACTACGTGTGTGGCATTTTCCAGTTGGAACATCACAGGGCTCTATTATGCATCGGGAGCTGTTGGAACTTTTTGACAAAGCAGGTATGGAATTAATGCGCATGATAATGACCGTAAACTAAAAGCCTAACATAAAGAAATAACTGTACTTAATGACTGTATATGTAAGGATTTCTTGTTTGAGCATAACAAAGTCAGTTTGAAAAATTGTTTTTAGAATTATCCAGTTTTGTAAAAGAAGGATTAACCAGAAAAGAAAGAGAAATCAGAGATACAGATGATTATGTGAATAAAAGGGCCTATCCAACTCCGAAGGGAGGGGAAGGGATGATGTTTGATCATGACAGTGTTTTTAACCCAGGCCCTAGTAACCCAAGTAAGCAATTGCACCAGGGTGCAAATCAAACTGACTATGCTGACAACAGTATGTATGGTCATTTTTTACTGAGATGGTCAGAACGTCTTTTGAACAAGAATCAGAAACCAGTATTTTATGGGAGGCAAAAACAGCAATGGAATGCACCTACCTATCCAGTGAACAGGAACAGTTACTACAGGAAACGTTAGACACACAGTCTAGCACTAGTGTTCTGGACAATGAGTTAGTGCTTGTTAAACACTTAATGTAATGGGGACTTTTCTATTTACAACTATACTGACAAGGAAATTGGTGAGGGACACTTTAGCCTTTTGAAAAAGGGTTTTTCTTTTGTTCCAAATTTCAAGCTTGACATTGTTAGGGTTTTAACAAGTTTAAAGTTGTATACAAGGCAGTTAAATTTGACCCTCTTTTTGGTGCTAAAAGTGATTCTAATATGTGTGACAATATGAAATTTAAAAGGAAAATCACCTTTATGTCAGTGGAGAATGCTGTTATTAACACATTTGAACAAACGTGAAGTTGAAATTAGAAAGGTTTTGCGAAAACCCACTTATCATGGTAAAATGTGCACTATAATTCCATCAAGAAGCCAAACAAGGATGACTGCAACTTATAACCAACAAAAATCACACTAGGTGATTAGTAAAACACAAGTTCCAACAGAGAAGTCACCACAGTGCTCACACATCTAAGGAAGTACACTTTATGAAATAAAAAAACAAAAGACTTAGCACTTTCACCTACTTACATTTACACATCATCAGAGTCCCCTCTTACACTTCACTGTCTCTTCCTCTCACACAATTTTACCTCTCTCATACACTAAACTTCACAAAACATTTCAATAACCTTAACATTTCAATAACCTTAACATCGCTGCCTATTACCGTGTAGACTTTCTCCTTTACAAGAATTACTCCCACCTATCTCCTTCATCTCACTTTCGTCTTCTTTTTTTTTTGGCTAGAAACATAACTTCTTCAGCTACCAAACCTACTGACCCACCTTGCCTGGGAATTCCTGCAGTAAAAGTCCAGTCTGTGGGAGTTTTTCCTTTCAAACTTGTGAATATTTACGTATGTCCTGCTCAATCTGTATAAGGCTTTAGCTGCTACCTGCACTGTATGGTTGCTCCTGTGGTGGCTACCCAGTTGTACATCTGCCGACTGCTCCCTGTTGTTTTCCCCTCCCTATTCCTGCTCTCCCAATCTTCCTACCCTCCTCTACCTATTTTTTGCTCTCTGGGAAGCACTCTTGTTTGCTCTGGGATATTCCCTACCTCTCTTAACACTCCTTTCCTGGCTATCTCCAGTTACTATATTTCTTTACCCTAGCTTCCAATTTCTACAGACCCAACTTCAGTCTATCTGTCTCGAGTGCTTTTACTGACCCCACCCCCCACCCCTCCTGCTCATATTCCCGACAAGCCTACCTGCATCTCGGATTGTTTTCTAAGGCTTTTTCTTCGTGGGTGTAGCACCGGTCCGTTCGCCCTTGCTACGCTCAGGCTCACTTCGCTCCCCTACCCCATTCCCACCTACCCCTAAATTAATTACATTTATACCTACATAAACCACACCCCTTACTTCCCAATCTGACCTCATTTCCTTCTTCCTAAGCCCAACCCACTCCACTCCCTTTCCAGTACATATCTTTTCCCCTCACATTCCTGTATCTACCCATACACCACACCCATATAATCTCATAGCCGTATCAATATGCCTGTCCTCCACTCCTCTCTGAATCACCTTACACTCTCTCTAATACTAACCATACTGATAAATCTAACATCTCTTAAAACACCTATCTATCCCCTAAGACCTCAACAGTCAGTGACATACACTCTCCTACACTAACCTCCTATTCTGACATATGCTCTAGCCTTTTCCAAACCAACCCACTCATTCTCAAAACCCAAATTCTTCTCTTATGATCACCCCACCCCTTCCCATTAGCAAACAGGAAACAGGAACCAGTCAAATGTGACACGCAAATGATCTGTAGTTATATCCCCTATCCCTAAACTCTTTCTCTCTCTATGTGGAGATATTCACCATAACCCCAGACTCAGTTCTTCCACGCAGAACCTCACCTATTCCTGCAGATCACTAAACATTACCACTATCAATCTCCAAAGTATCAGGAACAAAATTCCTGAATTCCATGCTTGGATATCCCAAACTAAACCACATATACTTGCCACTACCGAAACCTGGCTAAAACCATATATCAAGGACTCTGAATTCCTTCCTCCAGGGTACTCATGCTTTAGAGCAGACAGACACCGCAAAACAAGGAGGAGGCATTGCCCTGCTCTTCCCACACAGCCTCTCCATTTTTCCGTACTCTTCCTCTATTCCTCAATTTTCAAATGCCGAAATACCAATCACCTTTCTAAAACTTAATGACTGCAAAAGCATATGCATAACAATATACCTACCCACAGGAAGCAATACTCCCCTTCTTGAGGAAATATTTGCTTGGATCTCCCAAAAATTAACAATTTAAAATCATACTTGGTGACGTAAATATAAACTGGCTCAATCAATCAGATAGCTCAATACCCCCCTAGTATCAACCTGTACAACTTTACCCAATTAATCACAGATATAAACCAGACCAGCAAAAGACAACATTGGCAGTTCAATCATAGACTGGGATCCTAGTTTTGGACCCCAACAAGTTCTCCGAAACAGGCACCCTTCCCTGCAATTTCAGCGACCATCAGCCAGCCTACGCCATACGCAAAACTTCCCAACTACCCAACCAACATCACTACATATTACGGAGAACCCTTACTAATTTTAACCAAAATACCTTTAATGACCATCTAAAATCTATTAATTGAAATATTCTAAAAACCCTTTGACTAGATGAAGCAGTTGAATTTTTTAATTCAACCTTCCTAGAAGTTCTAAATTGCCATGTTCCTCTCCGTTGCAAAAGAGTAAAATCAAAACATTCTATCTGGCTGTCTAAAAGTACCAAGCAGGCCATGGTCACTAGAGACAAAGCCTGGAAAAATATCAGAGAACTACAAATCTTGCTAATCTTCAACAGTAGACAGCTTCACAATAAAGTAAAATGCCTAATCATCAATGACAAAAAAAATCATTACATTAAGGTACAGCAGAATTCTAAACAAAATCCAAGATAACTCTGGAGCTCACTTTCCACATTATTAAATCCTGGTACAAAAAGCAATCCCTGTCCACATCCTAAAAGAACACCTTAAGAAATCGTCTCTATCTTAACTCTTACTTTGTAGAAACCATAGCCAAACTAACTGCCTCCTTCCCACCCCCACCATCTCATACTTATTACTCCCCCACCCATGACCACCCAGCAAACCCTCCCACTACCATATTTTCCCTCTCTCCAATCCCTACCTCTACTATCACCAAACTCCTGCTTAAATTAAAACCAGGTAGCAATGCCCCTGACAACCTACCCCCAGAATACCTTAAATTGTCAGCTACGGCCATATCCTACCCCATCGCTATACTATTAAATAGGTCAATTCAGGAATCATATATACCCACCATCTGGAAGAAAGCACACATTCTTCCCCTACATAGAGGTGGTAATAGTTCTGATACCTCTTGCGTCCCATCGTTATATTATACCCCATTTCTAAAATCTTAGAAAAATGCATACACTCCCAGCTCCAGCTATACATTCTGAACAATAAACTTCTAACTCCCTGTCAACATGGTTTCCGCCCCTCTTGTAGTATTAACACTGCTCTCCTATCATTCACAAATACTGTTAACAAAGTTCGCAATGAAGGAAAACTTCTGCCCTCCCTCTTCCTTGATCTAGCTAAGGCATTCAACACCATCTCCCACTCCTTTCTCCTCTCCAAGCTTTCCACTCTGTGCATATCCCCACCAACTCTACTCTGGTTTTCCAACTATCTGTCCATTAGAAAACAATCCACTAGATGGCTTAACTCCACCTCACCATTCCTAGAAATTCCCACTGGAGTCCCTCAAGGATCTATATTAGGCCCTCTACTTTTCAGTATTTTCATCAATGACTTTCACTCTTGTGTTACCAACAACACTGTTATTCAATATGAAGATGATTCAACAATAATTTGCACCTCAAAGACCATATCCAAACTACTTACACACACTCAGCAAGCATTCTCTTCCATTGAGAACTGGATGAACAACAACCATCTTGCACTCAATCCAAACAAAAAAAGAAGTTATGTCTTACCATAATGTTCCATCTGTGTTGTAGATCTTTATTCATTAATTACTGTTAGGACTTTGGTTCCGTCCTCAGAACTGACACGCCTGTTACCAAGCTCACGCCAGCCAAAAACTCTCAGCTAAGACCTACCCATAATGCCCCTCTTATAGTCTCTTCAATTCGAGTTTGCCCACCCTTATAGTATAGAAATAATAAAAGAGACAGTAGGAGGCTCTAACTGAACAAATACCTTAATTAAGGAACTCCTAAATTCCACCAGGAATCCAGGCAGGGGGAAGGAGGGTGGGAAGTAATGAATGAATAAAGATCTACAACACAGATGGAACGTTATGGTAAGACATAACTTCTTTATCTGATGTTGTAAATCTTTATTCATTCCTTACTGTTAGGACACAGTCCCTAGCTACTTGAGTCCTGGGTGGCCTTAAGGAAGGATATTCCTGAGCGCCACAGAACCAAAAGATGCTCGTCCCCTGGAGGCCAAATCCAATTTGTAATGAGTGATAAAGGTATGAGGTCTTGCCCAAGTGGCTGTTGCGCAGATATCATCCATAGAGGCTCTGGAATGAAAAGCCACTGAAGTAGCCATCAATCTAGTCGAATGACCTTTATTCTGGAAGGTAAAAACACTTTATTCTGATGGTAGATAAAGGTAATGGCGTTTCTAAGCCAAGAAGATAGAGTCATTCTGGAGACAGGCTTACCCAATTTGGGTCCTGCAAAGACCACAAACAATTGATCCATTTTTCTGAAAGATTTAGTTCTATCCAAGTAAAAACGAAGTTGCCTATGAACATCAAGGGTATGCAAAAGATATTCCCCTCTATTTGAATGCTGAGGGAAGAAAACCGGCAGGTCAACAGACTGGTTAATTGAAAACTCAGAAATGACCTTGGGCAAAAAGGATGGGTCAGTATGTAGGGACACTCTTTGCCTATGAAAAATCAAGTAAGATCTCTTGACACTCAAGGTCTGCAACTAAGATGCTCTTCTCGCTGAGGTAAGGGCTACTAGAAGTAGAGTCTTCCAAGACAAAAAATTTCATATCACATGAATTATAAGGTTCAAAAGGAGGGCTTGTTAACGACTGAAGCACCAAAGTCAAGTCGCAAGGTTCTATAGGGGGTTTGACAGGAGGTTTAACATGTAATACTCCTTTCAAGAAGGTTTTGCACAGACAGTGTGACATAACAGAAGCATTATCAAATCCATTGTGAAAGTTGGAGGCAGCTGATAAATCCACAGTGATTGTTGATGCTGAGGCTCCTGCATGTAATAAGGTAGTCAGGTATTGTAGAATCTTCTGAATAGGCATGGAGTAGGGGTCTATGTTATGATCTTTAGCCCATGCAGAGAACCTAGCCCACTTACTAGAACAAATTTTCCTGGTGGAAGGTTTGTGTGACGTCAGAAGAATCTCATGAACAGGAGATGAAATATCAGGTAGCCTGGCAATCATCGGAAGTGGAAAAATAAAACTGTGAGCTTGAGGCTGGGGTGAACCAGTCCCTGAGGGTGAGATAGCAGACTCTGGCATTACTCTAGGATCCATGGGCTGTGAATCAGATGAGGCCATAGGAAAGGGAACCACACCTGACGGGGCCAATAAGGGGCAATGAGGATCACTTTGCTTCTCAACCTTCGAGCTTTCTGCAGGAATTTCGGGATGAAGGGAAACGGAGGAAAGGCATACAACAGACCCTGGTGACAATCGTGTGTCAGAGCATCCCTCAGTGACTCCCCCTGAGGGGAGATCAGGGCAAAGTAGCTTTGGCATTTGTTGTTTAGGGGGGAAGCAAACAGGTTGCAGCAAGGCCTGCCCCAATGGCGGAAGACCTGATCCACTATTATAGGACTGAGGGACTACTTGTGAGGCATCAGAATGTTCCTGTTCAGATTGTCCGCAATAAGGTTGGAACTCCCAGGAATGTGCGTTGCTATAAGAAAGTGTTCGGATGCTATCGCCCAGTGCCAAATTCTCATGGCCTCCCGACACAGGGGGGGGGGGGGGGTAAGACCTGGTTCCACCTTGTTTGTTGATGTACCAGACGACTGACATGTTGTCTGATTGAATTGCAATAGTCCCGGATGGAGGGGATGTGTGGAATGCTTGCAACGCTATGAGAACTGCCCTCAATTCCAGGACATTTATGTGCAAATTGGTCTCCATGGGGGACCAGGTGCTTTGGACTGTCTTTCCCTGGAAATGCCCCCCCTCCAGCAGGGAAGCATCCGTGGTCACCATGGCCCTAGACTGGGGAAGACAAAACAGTCGACATCAAAGATTCAGTTCTGGATTTATCCACCAAAGCATTTCTTTCTTGCAAAGGTTTGTAAGGCATATCATGTGGTCGAGTGGGTGGGTTAAGAACGATCATTGTGATGAAAGAAGCCACTGTACTAGTCTCATGTGCAATCTCGCCAGTGGAACTAAGGTAATGGTTGCTGCCATAGATCCCAACAGCTGTAGTACAATACGTGCTGGTACAAATGTCTGTGGGAGGAGGACTTGAATCTGGCTTCTTATTTATGAGAGCCTGTGAGGAGGAAGGGAAGCTTGACAGGATGCTGTGTTGAAGATCGCTCCAATGAATTCCAGTGCTCTTGTTGGGGACATTTGAGATTTGTCCATGTTGATCGTGATACCTAAGTGAAGAGCAGGGCCTTGAGTGTAAAAGAGGCTGTGAATGAGAAAATTCCTGGTCATGGCGGTAAGAAGCCCATCGTCTAAGTATGGAAACAGCTGGAATCCTTGTAGTCAGAGATGAGCTACTACGACTGCCATACATTTGGTGAACACTCTGGGGGCTGTTGAGAGACCGAATGGCAGCACCCTGAACTGATAGTGATTGGCTCCCAGCCAGAAGAGGAGAAACCTCCAGGAGCATTTCTCCATCTTTATGTGGTAATACGCATTCTAGAGGTCTATAGAACACATCCAGTTGTCCTTCCCTAGAAAGGAGAGGATGGATTGTACCGTGATCATCCAGAATTGTTGAGGTTTTATGAATTTGTTTAGTACGCTGAGATCCAGGATTGGTCTCCAGTCCCATGTCATTTTTGGCACTAAAAGAACCTTGAGTAAAACCCGGATCCTCTCTGGTCTGGTGGGACTGGCTGGATGACTCTTCCATAGCAGCTTTTCGATTTCTAAGGCTGCTGCCTCGCTCTGACTGGATAGAACATCGGGGATTAATTTGACGGGTCTGGGAGTAAGATCGAATGGGATATGGTAGCCTCTAGATATTATTCTCTGCACTCATACCTCCGTTATGAGTTGCCAGACCTGTAGATGCAGAGAAAGTCAACCTCTGACTGCTTCCAGAGGAAAGCAATCGGGCGCTGTTCAGGAGTGCTGGTAGGGTCGGCTGGAGACAGAATCTCTAGCACCCTGGTTGCACGGACCCCCTCTGCCCCGAAATGGGAGTCTTCTGGATGAGTTGCCCCCTCTGCCCCAGGGGGGATTGCTCACTATGAGTGTTACAAAAAGATCCTTGGGACTTCTTGAACCACATTTTTCCTCCCCTCTGGTTGCTGGAATAGGATCTCTGGGGGGGTGGAAAAATGTATACCCACAGCAGACAAGATCTTCCTGTCCTTCTCACTACGTGATAGTGTCTCTCTTACTTTCGGACCAAAAAGGGAAGATTCGTCAACAGGTGCAATGACAAAGAAAGATTTAAAGGGGTCCGCGAAATCACACAAATGCATTCAAGCATGCAGTCTCATGACGATGCCTGATGCAGTTGCTCGAGCTGCCCCCTCGGTGGTGTGAGATATTAAGCGCATCGAGGAGTTCAAGATGGATTCCAGGGTAGCCAGCTGAGAGGCAACAGTGTCACACACCTCGTCAGGCAGTACCCCCACCAAAGACGCAGACATTTCCGATATTAGGTCTCTTTGGTGGTGAGTAAAGTGTGCCACATAGTTCAGCGATTGAATGGCAAAGTCGCTGAAGCATAGGCCCGCTTCCCGTGTCTGTCAATAGCTTGAGACTCTCTGTTCGGGGGACTGATAGTGAACTATCCTCTGCCAGTTCCCTCTTGGTGGACGCCGCCATGACCATGGAATCAACTACTAGCTGCTTGGACCAATTGGGTTGGTCTTCGGGGGTGGATAAAATTTTGTCTGTCCTCCAGGAGACAGGTTTTATGTTGTCCGGGGCCTTCCAGGCACGCTGCACAATCAGCTTAACAAGCTCAACCACAGGTGGGGGTCACCCAGGAAGTAGATGGCCGAGTACGGAATACCTGCAAGAACACCGATTCCTCCAAAGAAGGGTTACAGGACTTCCAGTCTCTCCTCTGTCTGAGGATCTCAAGAATGTCTCCAAATGAGGCATCTTCCGAGGGATACTGTGGGGACCCTTCTCCCTCATCACAATCGGTGTCCTCAGTGATGGATTCCTCAGGGGAATCGAAGTGCTTCCTCTTGCACCGTTTCTTCCGGGGTGGCTCCGCAGTGGGATCTTCTGAGGAGGACTCCGGAGAAAGGGTTCCCTTCAAGGGAAGGTCTTGCAGCGCCTGTGCTCGTTATCTCAGAGTAGGGGGTTGAGACAGCTGCATGCTAGAGGGGGGTTCTGGTGTCGATGCCAGTGGTGCAAACTGTGAGTCTGTTGAGGCAAGGACCCTCTCCATCACCTGGAAAGTAGGCCCACCTGAGGAGGGATGGGAGCCCAGAACAGAGAAGGACAACCTTAGAAGTGGGGTCACACCCCACCCTGAGGAGCCCGCCTCCAGGTGAGGAGCTTCGAGAAGACCGGTAGCTGCCGGTGGAGCTATGGCCATTGACAACACCAGAAAAAAAATAGGTGGCAAACTAGGAACCATGGTGCCGACAGCCCAATCACTGCTCCGAGGGTGCGCTGGCTCCAACGGAGCTGTTGAGCCAAGAGTAATCAGTGCCAACAGGGAACCTCTGCAGTCAGAGCCGAGACAGGGTGGTCATTCGTACCAAAGTCTCCGAGGCCTGGGAAGAGGCCAGAGGAGGATATACTGGTGAATATGCCATGAAAGCTTCTGCTCCAAGGGGGAAGGAAGACCTAGCAGGGGTGGGCAATTCTCTAGCTGCCAAAAGCTGGTCCACAACCCTCACTACATCTTGCTCTGAAAGACTCCTGGTGGATCTGAAGGAAGCTGCCGAAGGACAGTCAGGTCTCTCAAGAACTGATGTCTTAAAAAGGGGTCATAAATGGGAGAATATCTGGTTCTGGGAAGGTGTTCGATCTTTGAAACAGACGGTGTCATTGTCTGTGGAGACGTACAAGATAATGGCACCATGGCCGGTGATGGTGCTGATGCGGGTACAGTAGTCAAAGCCGGTGTCGAGATCACGGTCGGCACCAAAGAGGATAGGGCCATAGCTGGTACAGTGATACGAGTCAAAATTAGGGGCAACACCGAGGGAGAAGACATGGAGCCTGGTGCTGAAGTAGTCTGCACCAAAGGCGTGGGAGAAGTTCGGTGTCGACTCGGTTCCGAGGAGGACAGAGATGTAGGAACCGAGTGACTCCATTTCTCTATGCTTTTTAGTCTTAGGAAGTGGTGAGACCTCCTTCCCAGAAAGAGCCTCTGAGAAGGGAGTTTTCATCATACCCTTCAAAATCAACTTGTTCTTACGCTCAGCCAAAGTCCAATTGCTGAAGATGGAACAAATATCACACAAAGCGTTAATGTGGTCAACGCCCAAACAATATACGCACCGAACATGACCGTCTGAGTTGGGCATCTTAAGCCCGCACTTATCACACTGTTTAAATCCTAACTTAGCTGTTTGAGACATCATGAAAAAAGGTACACTAGCGACATGATAAACACCAAAAACAACAACAATAGAGAGAAGAAGTTTTTTTTTTTTTTTTTTTTTTTATATAAAGAGACAGAAAAGGGGAGGAGTACCAACAATGGTACTTAGAAAAACCACAAGTGGTAGGAAAAGGGGCTACCAAAGGTAGGAGAGAGGGACAGTACCAATGATGGTATAAAGAAACTATCAAAGGTATAGGGTAGGATATAGAAAAGGTATACAAGTTTACAGAAGAAAAGAAGATATATAGGGTAAACTGACTAAAAACAGGTACTGATATAGATAATCACAAAAAACCCTACACTTAGATTAAGAGAGAAGGCTTGGCATGTCTGACGAGGAACGTGGTAAATGAGATCTGAAGAGACTATGAGAGGGGCATTATGGGTAGGTCTTAGCTGAGAGTTTTTGGTTGGTGTGAGCTTGTAACGGCCATGTCGGTTCTGAGGACGGAACCGAAGTCATAACAGTAAGGAATGAATAAAGATTTACAACATCAGATCTAAACTTATTCTCTTCACAACTAAGAAAACCACCATTATAAACAAATCAGACTAAAATCTACTCTCTAAACAAAACCATCTTAGAAGTCGTGTCACATACTAAATTGTTAGGTGTCACCCCTGACGAAAGCCTAACCTTTGACCAGCACATCCATAACAACATTAAAAAAAACACCAAAAGCTAGGAAGCCTCTACAGACAAACACTTCCTTACCCCCACTACCAAATAAACCTTGGCCTCTACCTTCCTATTACCATCCCTACTATATGGTGCCCCCATCTCACCAACATTCGCACATCCCTAAAAAACAAAATAGAAACCTGTTGTAACAAAATCACCAGATTTGCAACTAGTGCCACCTACTCCTCCCACCGCTGTTCCTCACTTCATTCACTCAAGTGGCTTGAACTACCACAATATCTTGTTCACCAACAACTCACTATTGCTCACAAAATTATCTACAAACCTCTCGACTGTCCAGCCCTTTCCTCCATTCTAACTCAATACCACCCAAATAGACCCCTTAGATCAACAAATGAAACCCTGCTACGTGCCCAAAAAATCCACATTCCGTGCTTGTCAAGCACTCTATTCTTTCTCCATCACCAAGCTCTGGAACTCACTCTCATCATCACTAAGAGCCACTAGCGATGCTAGGTCCTTCAAAGACGCCCTTCATCTTCACCTATCTGCCCTCTGGCAATGTTCCTGCTCCACACCCCATATAACCTGACACCTATCTGTTCCTCTCTCACTCATACAGTTATCCATATTTCATACCATCAACACACTTTCTTCTATCTCTTATAACTTATGTCTCTTCCACTGTATTCTACAGTTTGTCATCACTATTTTACTGTACACTGCCCTCCACAATGTACATAGGCATCTCTCTCTTCTTCTGCATTTGTGTTTTATGTAATGTTATTATATAGTTACAGCTGTTAAACTTCTACATTGCACAAGTAAACATTTTTGGCTTGCTGTAAGTAATAGTTTTGCTTTACTCAAACTTTTAATTTAAACTGTATGTAGTACTCATACTCAATTTACTCTATGTAACTTATGTTGGTATACTGTATATTGTTCTTATGTCTACTTGGAACTTTTCTCCCCAGGCCTCCACTGAAAATGGGCTCATTTTGGCCCAGAGGACACTCTTGGCAAACAAATGTAAAATAAATAATAAATAAATTCACTTTTCCATTAGTTCCCTTATATAGCACTGCTTAATTGAATGACATAGTTTAACAAGTGTCAATCCCCTTCTTAAAGGTATAGCATCAGGCTGCATATATTAAATATGGTTAAAAATGCTTAAACAATGCAAAAACAATTAAAAAATGTGTTAAAATACATCACCCATATAGTATATCAAACTTGCATCGACCTTAATTTCAGTAAGCTGGTAACAGAGTAACTGTCATTAATACGCGGGGATACTGTGGCGTTGAGTCTCATCTGCCACATAGTCTCCCTGAATTCCAGTAACGTTTTAAAATCATCTCCCCATTATACACCACTCTAGCTACAATAAAAAATAAAAACCTTTTAAAACCCTCACACACGTCACTGTGGTAAAAAAAGTGCATTAGTGGCCTTTTTGTTCTTAACATCCCTCAAATGTTCTGCCATCCTGTCAAGTAACCTTTGTGTGGTTTTCCCTACATAAACTGCATTACAACTCCCACATAGGTCAATGTATACCACCACTTTAGTGTTACAAGTATTTACAAACGAACTAAAGAAGTGGGGATCCAGGAAATAGAGTTCTTTGGACATCCTGCTTTACAAACATTTGCAAACTAAAGAACTGTGCTCTAATATTTTTAGAAAGAAAACTTTTTCTAACATGTTGTTGTACTTTGATAGCTGCCATCCAGCCCACCAGAAAAGAGGGGTTATAAAAGGTCAAATGGTTTGCCTCTCTATGTTTGTTAGTGATGGTTATACATTTGAAATGGAGATGTCAAATTTAATTGGTTTGTTCCTTAACAGAGGATACCCATCCTGTTTACCGATTAAATTTAGAAATGAGAGGCAAAAAAATAAGGGATTTATATACACCTATTTTATTAATGAATACAGGTGCCAACAAAATCCACCCCTACAACGACACAAAATATAGTACTGGTATTGCCTTTTAACCAAGAGAAGAGAGCACTGAAGGGGGTTATTATGAACTGTTAGGACTTAACTATACCAAGTGAGTTGAAAAAGAAACTTGGCGAACATACTGTAGTGACTTACAGTATAGGAAATAATTTAAAGGAAATGTTCGAGAAGAACAAGGACCATGTTATAAAGCCATATAATTCGTTAATGAGTAAATGTAACGTGTAAATATTATAGATACATAGACGAAGGTCCATACGTGACTATTTAAGGTTACAGCAGGACCATACTATGTCCTGGGCGAACTACTTGTAACCCTAAAATGGGGGTATACATTGCCCTATGTGGGAGTTGCCCTACAATTTATGTAGGGAAAACCACACAAAGGTTACGTGACAGGATAGCAGAACATTTGCAGGATATGAGGAAGAAAGAGACCAGTAATGCACTTTTTTCTCACAGTGACGTGTGTGAGGGTTTTAAAAAGTTTTTATTTTATATTGTAGATAGAGTGGTGTATAATGGGGGGGGGGGTGATTTTAAACGCTACTGGAATTCAGGGAGACTATGTGGCAGATGAGACTCAATGCCACAGTATCCGCAGGTATAAATGACAGTTGCTCTATTACTAGGCTACTGAAATTAAGGTTGATGCAAGTTTGATATACTATATAGGTGATATATTTTAACAAGTTTTTTTATTGTTTTTACATTATTTAACCATTTTTAGCCATATTTAATATATGCAGCCAGATGCTACACTTTATAAAGGGGATTGACACTTGTTTAATTAACTATGTCATTCAGTTAAACAACATCCCAAACAATTTAAACTAATGCTAAAAGAATATTTCAAATACAATGGACCTGCCAATGCTCAAACCCACCTTGTCAACACTCTGCTAATCTATGTATTCCTCTCTCTCTCATACTTTACTGTATCCTGTATGATTCAATTGCAAAAAAAAAAAAAAAAAAAAAAACACAACCCCTATGTTGCTTTTTTTATATTTACTACTACTATAAAAATGGTGTGGCTGTAATCTAGCGATTTGCCATTCTCTACTTACATAATATCTGTCTAATGACTAAATGTAATTTGTATATACTGGAGCTTTTCTCCCCGAGCTTCTGCTGAAAAAGGGCTTTGGCTCAATCAGACATTCCTGGTCAAAAAATGTAAAATAAAATAAAATAAATAAAAAAATAACAATGCTATATAAGGGAACTAATGGAAATGTGAATTTGACTCTTGATGATCCCTAAACATAAGTAGGCGAAAGTGCCAAGTCATTTTTTTTTAATTTAATAAAGTGTACTTCTGTGGATGTATGGCCATTGTGGTGACTTCTCTGCTTGGAACAAAACCCAAAATGCCCTCTCTCTCTCTCTGAGAGAGTTCTTAAATTAATATCAAATATTACTGCTGGGTTAGCTTGGATGACATCACTTTTTGTCACTTGACATTAGTTCCCAAGATAAACCCCTGTTGTAGCATGTGAAAATACATAGACAAAGGCTTCTGCTCAGAGTTGTGCAGCTGTTGGAAGTCAAAGCAATAAAACAGTTCTACATTTCAAACCTAGCAATTACTTCTCTTTCAAGACGATACAAAAAACTTCTAGCTCTAGACATTGTGTCTGCTACTGCACTGAAACTGAGAGATAACACCTTTTGTTTATGGCCCAGCTATAAAGTAAATTAACTTCAACTATTCTTAAGATTTGCAGGTTAATCTCCTGTTGTGTGTGTGCGCGCGTGTGTATATACATATACATATATATATATATACATACATATATATATATATATATATATATATATATATATATATATATATATATATATATACATTTGCTACAATATTGGATAAAATATCTCTTCAGCACACGTCTATGTAATATGACATACAGTTCTGATATAGTAGTAACACAGCACTTTTGTCCTGCTGATATTCACAAATGACATACAACTACTTACAAAATTCCAGATAGATGGGCTGGCAGTATCTTCTTCTGTTACATTTCTATATAAATCATATCAACATTCACAAATGACATATAATTATTTACAAAATTCCAGATAGCTGGGCTGGCAATACTTCATTTTGTGACCCCCCCCCCCCGAAAACTCAAGCTAGTTTTTCAAGTGACCCTTCAGAAACGCTGCTTGAGAGGGTGAGCCTATCTGGGAATACACTACCCCATTCCCTGTCTTGAGAGCCCATCTGCATTGGGATTGCTACCCCACTGCAGTACTACGCTGTCATATCATATGCTTGCAACCCTAGGCTCCATCTAAGTACGTTGGCATTTTGCTGGCTGGCTCGATGTAGCCATATTAAGGGACTGTGGTTTGTAACTACAGTGAATTTTCTTCCATACAGATAAGGCTGACATTTCTGCAGTGTCCACACTATGGCTAGATATTCCTTTTCTGCAGCTGCATAACATTCTTCCCTGGGTTGGAGCCAATAATGGAGATATACCACTGGGTGCTCTTCTCCCTCTGAGGAGACGTGGCTGAGTACAGACCACACCCCATGGTTTGAAGCATCTACATGCACAACAAATTATTTGCTGTAATCTGAACTGGCTAACACAGGGGGTCCTCCCAAAGCTCCTTTAAGCTTCTGGAATGCCTGCTCACATGCTGAGGCCCACAAGTACCTTATATCTGGCTTGTTTTTCCTTGCCAGGTCTGTGAGGGCAGCAGCTATGGTACTATAATTGGGAACAAACTTTCTGTAGTACCTTGCTGTCCCTAAGAATGCCCTCACCTGCATTTTAGTGACGGGGCAGGCCATGCCTGAATGGCTTCCACTTTGGCAGGTTCTGGCTTATCTTACCAATCCTCACTCTATATCCCAGGTAGGAGACCTCTGCCATACCCACCTGACATTTGCTGGGCTTAATGGTCAACCCTGCCCTCTGTAGTCTGCCCAGCATCTCCCTGACATGCTGAAGGTGCTCTTGCCAGGAATGGCTATAAATGGCAATATCATCTAGGTAAGCAAGGGCGAAATCTCCTGCTCCTTCTAGGATATGACCTACCAACCTCTGGAAAGTCACTGGGACATTTTTCATCCAAAAGGGCATTTTCCTGAACTCATACAAGCCCAAAAGGAGTCACAAAGGCTGACCTCTCTCTAGCACTGGGAGTCAAGGACACCTGCCAGTAACCCTTGGTAAGACACTTAGCCCCACCCAGCTGCTCTAGGGCTTCATCTGTCCTAGGCATGGGGTAAGCATTTGACTCTGTGTGACTATTTAATTTCCTGTAGTCAGCACAGAACCTGGTGCTGGTGTCCTTCTTTGGTACCAGCACCACTGGGGAGGCCCTGGGACTGCTGGACTCCTGGATTACCCCTAATTCCAACATTTCTTGTATCTTCTCCCTCAGAGTCTATTTGACTCTCTCAGGCATCCTATATGGGGCCTGCTTAACAGGCCTTTGGGGTCCTGTATCCACATGGTGTTGCACCAGGTGGGTGCACCCCGGTTTCCCAGTGAACATGTCCCCAAACTCCTTTAACACTGCTCAGATTTCTTGAAACTGGGTAGAGGATAGCTTCTGGGACATTGCTACCACTTCCACTGAGGTGTCAGTCCGAGCCTCACTGCGGAGATCAGTCAACATATCCCTCTCAGCCTCCTCCTGCCATCCACTGCAAATACTCAGCACAAGGGCCTCTCTATCGTGGTAAGGCATGTTAACATGGTACAATTTATGCCACTGCCTCCTGCCTAGGAGTTCTACCATGTAATTAATATCACTGACCTTCCTTACCACCTTGTAGGGTCCCCTCCCAAGCTGCCTGCAGCTTATTGTGTTCGACAGGAATGAGAACCATTACCTGCTGCCCTACAGCATACGCTCTAGCATTCCTGTCTTACCAGACCTTTTTCTGCTGTTCGGCGTCTGCCAGGTTCTCCTGGGCCAAGCCCATCAGTTCCCTGAGCCTTGTCCTGAGGTTTAGGACATATGCCACAACAGACTACTTTTGGGATTCACACACACCCTCCCACTCATTTCAAATCAAATCTAGAGGTCCCCACACCATATGCCCATACAACTCAAAGGGTGAAAAACCTGTGGATTCCTGGGGCATCTTTCTGTAAGCAAACAATAGATGGGGCAAATATTTGTCCCAATCGCTCTTAAACTGGTCTGTAAATGCCCATAGCATCATCCTGAGTGCAGAGTTTAACCTCTCAACAAGACCATTAGTCTGGGGATGGTATGGGGTGGTCTTTAGGTGTTTCACCCCACAGTGCTTCCACAGAGAAGTCAGCAGGTCTGACATGAAATTAGCACCTCTGTCAGTCAGTATTTCTTTTGGAAAACATACCCTGCTGAAAATCTCTAACAAAGTATTTGCCACCTTTTCTGCCTCAATGGAGGACAAAGCCACCTCCTCAGGGTATCTGGGCTACAACTCATACCATACATTTTGGCCACAGAACCCAAACCGAAATACAAAAGGTGGGGGAGTATCCATATTCATCAAGGATACCCACACCTCCAGGTTACTGGCACAGCACGATGCTTCAGAAATCATCCATGTGCAAATAACAACGGGCAAAACTGTAATTCAAATTGCAGCTTGCTACAGATCACCCACCATGTCCCAGGACCCCCCATTCCGCGTTTCTGGAAACACTGGGAAACATAAAGGTCCTACCAAACACCCTAATATTGGGTGATTTCAATTACCCAAACATTAATTGGGAGAATGACTCCAGTACTAACTCCCTTGCCCAACATCTCCTAAAATTAATAAACTCAAACGCCCTGGTTCAACTGGTCAACCCTTCCACCAGAGGTGACAACATATTGGACCTGGTCATCACCAACAAGGGCGACTGGTGTTCCACACTGGAGGTCAACCCCTCGCTGGTTAGATCTGACCATAAACAAATCACTTTGGATATCCATATTCCGCCCCCACCCCCGGACAAGGAAACCACAGTGAAAAACTTTTCAAAAGCAAACTTCAAGTTACTTAAGACCAAGGTGGAAAGTTTCAAAGCCCCAATGCTGAAGGATAACGCTGTCCAAGCTGCAAAATCCTTTACTAATGCATTCTACGGGCACCTACAAGAATGCATGGATTGTGCCATCCCAAGCAAAACCAAGACTCACTCCTCCAAGAAAAGGAAACCAGTCTGGTGAACTCTTGACATAAACAAGCTATACAACAGGAGAAGGAAACTAGTACAGAAAAGAGTAAAATCCCATGAAGGGAAGACATCCCTGATCAGTTTCAGCAAGAAACTGCGATCCCTCATAAAATCATCCAAGGCGAGCTTTGAAAGACAAATTGCCAAGGACTCCAAAGATAACCACAAGGCATTCTTTAGCTATGTCAAGAATCTAAATGGCAATGCTCAGATCTGTTAGTGCAGAATGGCACAAAATACACTAAACCGACCAATATCGCCAATATCCTGGCAGACAGGTTCAGCACAAACTTCACCCCCCTCTCACCCCCAAAAGGGTCCATAACCATACCAGAAGAATGTAGTGTCCCTGAAATCACAGACACTCAGATTAAAACAGCCCTCTCCAAAGCCAAAAACACAGCATTAATGGGACCAGACGGTGTCCCAGGCTGCGTCCTACATGAGCTCAAAGATGAGCTAACTCCTCACCTAAACACACTGTTCAAACTCAGCCTCTCCACAGGCTACGTACCCACAGAGTGGCGCAGTGCAACAGTTATTCCCCTCCACAAAGGTGGAGCCACAACAGACCCCGGGAACTAACGCCCTATAAGCCTGACTAGCTTGGTCTGCAAGGCTATGGAGCGCATCATCATGGAACTCATTAACAGAGACATTGGGAACCTCCAAACACTGGACCCTACCCAGTTCGGCTTTGTTAAGGGCAGATCATGCCTCCTAAACCTGGTGGACTTTTTTGAGACAGTTACCAAGGCTATAGATGAGGGAAAGGTGGTACACACAGCCTACCTAGACCTCGCTAAGGCCTTTGACACCATTCCCCATTCTGGTATTACAGACAAGCTCACCAGCCTGAACATAAATCCCTACGTCACAAGATGGGTTGCCAACTGGCTTACGGACAGAAACCCACATGGTGAGAGTTGCGGGAGCTAGGTCTGACTCTACAAGTGGCGTTCCCCAGGGCTCAGTCCTAAGACCCCTCCTGTTCGGCATATACTTCTCAGAGCTACAGGCAAGCACAGGAGGACTATGGCTGACCAAGTTGTCAGATGACTGCAAACTAGAGGCTATGATTGACTCTCCGGCTGACACAGACATCCTCCAAAAGGGTCTCACTGAGATGGATACCTGGTGTCAAAATCATGGCCTCAAGCTAAATGCCAAAAAGTGCATAGTCATCCCCTTTGGAAAAAACAAAGTACCCACAAACTACCACATAGGTGGTAGTCCCCTAAATACGCAAGACGTAATAAGGGATCTGGGGACCCAAGTAGATAGTAATCTCACCTTTGATAATCACATTGCCAAAGTGGTTAGAAAATCCTTCTATGTGGCCCACCTAATCACAAAAGGGTTCACATCCAGATCAAAAGAGGTCATTGTGCCCCTCTACTCATCACTCATCAGACCCATCATAGAGTACAACGCCCCATTTGGGATGTACCTTACAAGACACCTGCAACAGCTGGAAAGACCACAGAAGTACCTCACCAAGAGGATCACTGGCCTCAAACAGTTGTCCTATGCAGCTCGACTTGAAGAAACTCCAGCTGTACTTGGTTGCATACAGCCTACTTAGAGGTGATCTCTGCCTGACATACAAGGCCATGTCCAACCCAGAATTGATGAACATGCTCCACCTAAAGAAAATCTTATCCCCTCGAGCCACATGCTCTAGGGATCTAAACCTCACCACAACAATAAATAGGACATGCTGGAGGGATAGATTCCTGTTCCAGAGACTTCCCATGCTATGGAAAAGATTCCAATCTACATTAGGCAGAGCTCCTCGCTAACACTCTTCAAAAGAAACCTTGATGAGTGGATGGGAAACAAAGTTTACCCCGGAGATCACTTCAGTGGCTCTGCTGGACAAAGGCACATGGAACTAATCTAAGGGGGCGGCGAAAGCCAACACATTCTGGCTAGGCTTATAAATGCCTTCGGCCAGACAGCCTAGTACCTACCTATGAACCTATGGTAGCATAATCTACTACCACTAGGATATACGTTTTCCCTGTGGAACTTGGGGTACTCAAGAGGCCTCACAGTATCCACAGCTACCCTCTGAAATGACTCCTCAATCACAAGCAAAGGCATCAAAGGAGCTTTCACCTTGTCTCCTGCCTTGCCTACCTTTTGGCACTGCTCACAGGTCCTGCAGTACCAGGTTATATCTCTGGAAATCCCAGGCCAATACAAGTTCTGCATAATATGTCTCTTTGTACGTTTTATGCCCATATGATCTGCAAAGGGAATATCATGGGCTGTGGCTAGAAGTGCCAGACGGTAGGCACTGGGCACTACCAACTGCTGTATTATCTCACCCTGTAGCCCTCCCTCTGGGCTCCACTCTCTATATAGTAACACTTTGCCCCAGTACACAGATTCCCCCTTCCCTTGAGAATCAAGTGCCTCACTAGTTAACTCCCTCAGGCCATGTAATGTAGCGTCTGAGGGCTGAGCCTGTCTCAACTCTCTCTCTTGGTAACCCTTCCCAGCTCCCCTTCTACAGGAAGTCTGGTATGCTCTGACAGCGGTGCCTCGCTGTCAACCTGGGTACTATTAATCACCTCTGCCCTTGCAGTCACTCTGTCCAAGGGAACATCAGTACCTACAAGCAGCTGTGGCTCACCTTCAGTCTCACTGACACTGGATAGCTCCCTTCCTGAAGTAATCACCTCACCAGTTCTGGCTGCAAGTGTGTGGTCTGTCTGGGTCTCCCCCAGGCTATCAGACCCACACGCTTGTCTCCAAGCCTGAGTGTTTGTAACTGCATGCGCAAAAGGTACTGCATTATCAAAACCATTCCTTATCAGGACATCTGCAGGGAATATCCTCAGACACACCCACATTCTGTCTTCCTTTTCCACCCTCCCTGTCAAGGTGAATACTAGCTAAAGGCATTTGGAATGGGGTTCCTCCTAAAGCTCTGACTGGAGTAGACTGCCCAAGCAGGTAGTGCTCCTCTTTACCCATTGCAGGCTTCACAACGGTTAGGTCAGAGGCTGTGTCTCTCTTAGCAGTGGCCTCTTTCCCATCCACTAAGATAGGATATAACCTCTTGTGGAAGTTTGGTACCCTTGTTGTCTTGAGACAACTTACTGCTGGCATTCTGTCATTCCTACTTACTGGCTCTCCCACCTTTTGCTCCCCACCTTGCCTCCACAGACATCTATATGCTACATGGCCCCGCTGGTTGCATTTAAAACATTTAACCATTGGGTCCTGGACATGTACCTGACTAGTGGCTTCCCCTGCTACTGACGGACTCTGTTGGGGCAGTCTGGGCTGCCCACAATGGGTTCCCTTAGACCCATGAGCAGCACAGGGTGTTGGGGTGTCCCTTTCCTGTGCAATGATGCCCTGCTTGCTAGGTATAGGTCTCCCTTCTTCCCTAACTCATCTGCAATATTGCATTGTTTATCAGCTAACCAGATTTTCATGTTCTCAGGCAAAGTGCTAAGGGCTTGTTCCCTCATCAAAAGGTCTACCAGCCCATCAAAAGTGGTTACCTGACATTCACTCACTCACCTATGAAAATAAGTGCTTAGCTCAGCAATATATTTAAACATACTTTCATCTGCCTTGCGTTTATGCGTATGAAACTTTTTTCTATAAGCTTCAGGTGTTAACTTAAAACATTCTAGAAGACAATTCTTCACGGTATTATAATTTAAGCAATCAGTACCAAACAATTTAGAAATAGCAGTTACAGCTTTATCATGGAGTAAGGGGGTCAGGAACCGTACCCAGAGCCCTTGGTCGACATTATACTGTTTACATGCCCTTTAAAACATATGAATTAAACTATCAAAATTATTCCCCTCTGTGAATTGTGGAAAAAATTTACTGACCTTTGCTGCTTTTGGGGTTCGGTTACTCCCTTCCCCATTACCTCCATGACCCTGGCGAAGAGTCAGCATCTCCTTTTCATGTTGCTTCTGCCTCTCATTCTCCGCAGCTTCCAGACATCGTAGTTTCTCTGATGCTTCTATTTCCAAACACTTTGCCTCCAGTTCAAGTCTCTTTTACTCCAGACGGATTTTTAAGTCCTCTATGGAAAGGCTGAACTGTCCATTTTCTGAGAGTTGTACATCTCCAAAGCCAGCCTGGTTGTCCTCTTATTGCTGGTCTGTGATGCAGCTGTGCCCAAGGCTGCAATCATTTCTGCCTTAGTCAGGCTGGCATGCACCAGTCCTTTAGCCTGGCACATCTCATCCAACCGGTTCCTTGTCAGCTTGCCACACTTCTCTGCTGACATGCTTACCTACTTTCCCTGACTAACTAAGCTAACAAAAAAATAAAACAGTTGTGATATGAAACTCCGAATGTTCACTGTGTGGCTGATTGAGAGTACAAACACCTTCCTCATTGACGAGTGTTTACAGGCTACAGGAATTCAATATCCACACCACTGCATGCCAGTTAATATGGGATGTGGATATCCCACCACTGCCAACCAATTAATATGTGATGCTCCAGCACTGGCCCAGTAATCAAGGAGCCTCAATACTCACCACTGGCAACAGTGGGGAATGTCCATACTGGGAGGATGACAAGTACACACACAGTAAAGTGCAATTTCCCTTAGATCACAGTCAGTCTGGGGCTGGTTTCTCCCTCTTTCTCCAGATCCCCAATAAAACTCTCACTGTACAGGTATAGGGTTGAGATCTTAGCTGAGTGGCCAAACCAAGACCTCCAGTACCCTCTCTGTCCAACCAGTGTTTCATGCCACCACCCAAGTAGCTGACACACACTCACTGAGATTTGATTTATATACAAACACATACACCTGGGAAAGGCTGGCACAGGTTTACTAGCTATGCCCCCTTCTGCCCAGACTATAAGGTAGTTTCCATTGCCACTAGCCACTACTTGTCAGCTACTTTAAGGCCCTTAACAGAGGCTGTCCAATTCTACTGTGTAATGTTACTATTAATCCATATGGTAGTCTGACCAAGAACAAGGCTATTTAGAAGTGGCCTGTACATTGCCACCAAATAGATATGCAAGTACTCTAGGAAATTAAATATGTCTCACAAGTATCAGCCACAAATAGGGGTTACCACCTACCCTGTCTGACTTTCTGAGGGACAGTCCCTCTTTGGGCAGTTGTGTCCTGACCAAAAAATATTAAAAATGGCAAATGTCCTGCGATTGTAGGACATAATTATGTCCCATATTTTATGTAATAGTTGCATAAAATAGTTATTTCTGTATCTAAAATACCTAAATGTTACAAGAAACAGAATAAGCAACTAAACTGCTACAAGAATAAGCTTTTATTTAGGCAAAAAAGTAATGTTCTATCCTTTGTACTGACCGTGGGTATGTGTCGGTCTGTACAATCTGACGTGTGTCTCGAAAATGTCCCACTTTGGCCATTTGAAAAGGTGGCAACCCTAGCCACAAATATAGGTTTAAATATATTTAATAATAAATAATAAAAGAACAAGACAATACTCAGTAAGTAAGCAGTTACATCAGAGTTCAAAATCACAGGAAATATTTAAACAACATTGCAGGAGAGTCTCAAATAAATAAAGAAAACATCTAAGGTACACTATACTATATTCCTATCTGAATCTAAAAGAGTTACTATGCCCTAAAAACTTACAAGTGCAGATGAGTAGATGTTTCCTGGTCAAATTAATAAATATCAAATATTACGGCTGGGTTAGCCTGGATGACATCACTTTTTGTCACCTGACTTTAGTTCCCAAGCTAACCCCCCATTGTAACATTTGATATCTCCTTTTGAAAACACATAAACAAAGGCTTCTGCTCAGAGTTGTGCAGCTGTTGGAAGTCATAAAGCAATAAAAACACCTCTACATCTCAAACCTAGCAGTTACTTCTTTTTCAAGACAATACAAAAAAATTCTAGCTCTAGACATTGTGTCTGCTACTGCGCCGAAACTGAGAGAGAACATCTTTTGTTTATGGCCCATCTATAACTTGACCTCAACTATTCTTAAGTTTTGCAGGTTAATCTCCTGTTAAAATATATATATATCTAAACTTTTACAATGGTGCATAAAAATATCTCTTAAGCACACATATCTATGCAATATGACATACAGTTCTGATATAGTGGTAACACACGCATATATATGATATTCACAAATGACATATAACTATTTACAAAATTTCAGATAGCTGGGCTGGTAATATCTCCTATTACATTTCTATATAAATCATTTTAATATTCACAAATGGCACAATTATTTACAAAATTCCAGATAGCTGGGCTGGCAATAGTTCCTTTTGTGACAACTACATTCAAGTAATCTTAAAATGTGTAGTAGTAGTATAAACAACAAACATTTAAAGTTTAGCATTTCAATACTGTGATACTGCTTATGCAAATTTGTCAAAAGAGGCGACAACTGCCTTTGAACCACTGACTGATCAAATTGCTCTGTTTTGCTACAAAAGGCATGGCTACTTTGGAAGCAGTTGTGAATCACTTAAGTTTCTCTTCTTCTCTGCAATAAAGACAATGGAAAACAATTTCACACCTCACTGTCTTATTTACAGCAGCCTGAGCTCCTGAGTACCAATTTCTGTGTGTCTGTGGTATGTCATGCAGCTGTAGACAAATTCCTCTGCAACTAATGTGAGAAGTTAAAAAGTGGGTGGTATTTGATATAAAAGTGAGGAAATGAAAGTTTTATGAAGTACAAGCAGGTTTCAGGTACCTTCACAGCACTGGAATCACACTGTAGGCAGAAAAGCAGTCTAGGAATCGAGTTAAACTGTAGGAGAAGATGGAGTTTTCCTTTAAGGTATACAGGAAGGAAACTGTAGTAAACAGAAGCATTAATTGAGTCATGTTCTTTGGATGTGATCATTGGTTTCCTTCTGTTGAATGTTGACAGTATGTTTATTTTAGCTGTAAATAAATCTGATAGTATGATTTTTTTAAACTATGAATACAGTTTTAATTTAGCTCGTTTTCTGCAGGCATACAGGTCTGAAATGTGCTGTAGTTGGGCTACAACAGATTATCCAGCAGTCAGTACAGATGTGCAAAACTACAAGCTGTTAAACAGCCGTTTCCTCTAATACAGGGTTTGATTCCCTTAGCTTTCATTTGTCGTCTTTGTGATTCTGACAATGTTAATTCACCAGACAGTACTTTTTGGCTGCTCCTGTCTCCAGTGGGCTTGGCTGTTAGCAAATGTGTTATACATTTGCCTTTTGAATTCTTGCACCCTTCACATAGTTAATTACTATTTTACCATTTAAAATTCCAGTATGAATCCCAGGATGTCTCTTGTAGTTTAGTGGGTTGCTAGACGCATTTTCACTAAATGCGAGTTTTAAGGGAAGAGAAGTTAACTTTTTCTCATGCTATTTTCTATGAGAGTGTTTTGTTTAGAAAATGGCTGTTTTTTTTTCTGTAAAATTTGGAATAATGGTTTTACATAAAATACAAATCTCTGTGGTAATTATAAAAGCAAAGGAGAACAGTATGTATACTGACAGCTTTGAACAGTGTTTATGGTAACAGGGGAGACAGACAGACAAGTAATGAGATATTGGTATGGCTGTCAGGGACCCGATTCATTACTGTGCATAGGGCCCATTTGACCACGATCTGGCTCTGTTTATTGTAGATGTCTATGCTGCAACAGTACAGCATTATCAGCGATTCAAGTAGGTCAGACCTGTACTGAGGGTGGTCACAGAGGATAGATATTCTTGACAACAGAGAAGACATAGGAAGGTCAAAAATGAGATGTAGGTGCCCTGCAGGCATGCAAGCCCCACTCCCAAAAAGTATGCTGCATGTAGTAATATTTCTTATTTTTGTATGATGTGTGGGTTTGTTTAACAAAAACTGCTGCAGCATTTGTGTGTTTCTTTAATTGTTTTGTTTTATTCATTGCACTAGTACATAATCATCCAGTTTTCCATTTACTTTTCTTTAAGCTACCCATAACATTTTGAATTTCTTGTAACAGAAGATAAAAGGATGGCTTGAGAACCTTCCTGAGACATCAGTGTCGAGGTGGGAGAAAATGCAGCAGCAGCTCATGCTTCTGACATCGCTTTGGGAAACTGATACTGGACAAACAAATCTTATATCCTGGGTGACTGCAGCTTTTAGTTTGGATTTTTCAGGTGCATGTAATTTATCAACTGCATTGGAAAACTTAGTTTCTGTGTATTTTTAATTTAAGAGAAGGGAAGCACTAAAACTTTATTTTAATCAGTTGTACTATGTCTCTTCTGTCCAGAAATTCTGAAAATGTTCAAATTTTTGACTCATATTTTTGGTCTGTTTTTCATAAAATGTGAGGTTTTCTGCCAAATGACTGAGGAATAAAGTCATTAAATAATGACAGACATTTATTTGACTTTCACATTTCACATCCTTTAGAAAACATAGGGGAATGCTAAACATGTTAATCAAGCAACTTTCTAGGTTTATAAGAACAATATTTAAAATTTGCCCCTGACTGTGGGTCTTTGTCCCCCTCCACTATTTCTGGTTTTGTCTGGAATTCTTGCACTAAGAGGATGACAGAGGTACGACTCTAGGCTATGCTGTCTAGCAATATTGAAAGCACATGACTGAAGATCTTTGAAGAAAATGGTGAATGGTCCACAACTGCAAGCCACTATTGCAGATGAACTTACTCTGAAGATGACACGGGAACCAATGCTCTAAGAACATTAAGAACTAAAAAAATCCTAACAATGTTGGTTACATCTCTCCAGAAAAATAAAGCCCGGACTGCAACCCAGGCAACCTTGAGTTTGAGTAGTGGCTCAGGCACAGGGGATAATGTTGGTCCATCCTGAAGCATGGACAGCCCAAATCAGGGGAGGAAATGAAGCCAAACCTACAGGTTGTAGAAACAAAAGCACGGACATTTTGGCAGCAGACAGAAGCAAATAAAGGCAGTGCTAGAAGCGCCTCAATAAATGACTACTTGACAGCTCCCTTTGTTGACTCTTGTTTGATATGGACTGGGGCTCCACAACATACAGAATGGCTGGTTCAAGAGCTAATGAAGGGATACTCGATGGTCAACAGAAACGGGGGGGGGGGGTATAAAAATGTTGGCCATACCTCAGTGTTTGTGGGCCACCAAGACTCCTTGGAAACCTTGCACAAGACTAACATGAGTTTTCAAAGGGTAAGAATACAGTTTACAATCAAAATCTTGAAAATCAGTTGAACATCCTGCTCCTGTTCGAACATGGTAGGAGAGACAGTCGGTATGTCGACAGTCAAGGGAACGGAAGTTCAGATGATCGTCAGCAGAGCAGAGAAATCCAGCATGTCTGTAAACGGCAACTGTCGACATTAAGATCGACAATGGACTGTTGATGGTATGCGTCGATCATCTGACATAATTAATATGCATGAGGAGATGAAATGCGTCAAGGATATCAACGTTCGCAGTTTTGAATTCTGCGATTCTGATAGTAGACCTAAGACAACAGCTGAAGAAAACTCTGGCCAGTCAAAGAAAAGCAAACAATGTAAGTAAACCCAAATGTAATGATTTACTGTAATAGTGACCTTCTCCAATGTTCTCAATACATGGGACAGAATGACAAAGCACTTGATTAGTACCAAGTAGAAAAATATTAGACTACAGTCTGCTTGCGAATATAACCTACCCACTGGATACCACCATGCACACATTAAATTAGACAGATTACTTTTCCATGCAGAATAATGGTATCTGGTTAGTCAGATGACTTTATTTTTTAGTCAGTAGCCCAAGAGTAATAAGGAAAATGATCCTGAAATAATAACAAAACGTGCCGCAAACAAAATTTTAACACACATGGACACCAGAGAAGTAATGTACATGAAATTCTCCAATGCACAGTTGAAAGAAAAACTGCCTCTCAAAAAACTTACAGAAATGCCAAAAGGCTACCAGAAATCAAACCTTGTCTGTGACCAACAAAACATGCTGGAGGGCTAGGCATGTGTCTCAGAGATTACCCCTTCTCTGGAACAGGCTCCCCCATTCATGTGAAACAGATCTCTTCCCTAAATCTATTCAAATGCAATCTGGACCAATGGATACGAAATGGTGAATTTACCCTGGCTTGTCGCCTGTGGTCCCTATGGACAGGGGCAGTTTGTAGATGATGTAAGGCATAGGCATATAACAAAGCTGTTATAGTCCATGGGCATTGATAACTGTGAAATTTAAGGCATGAATGGCTAGACTGAAAAACGGATCTAGGGCCATTAGCCTAATACCCTCCTATGATCCGATGAAATAATGTAATACCTGAGTTTAAGAACTACTGACCAGTCTAGTTCACTATTAATTTAGAATCCATATTATGTTTTAAAATAGAGAAAGCTCAAGATCAGTTTAAGTGATTATCAACTATTTCTACTTTGTTGGTGTTAAGCATCTTCCATAGAATTAGAACCAATTGGTGTTTATACCACTATTTTTTATGTCTCCACTATACCTTGCTCCCCTTCCTTTGCTCAGTCTGCCTGTTCATTCCTCTCCCATGTGCGAGAGGTACATAGTCTCTTCAGGCAGAGCAAGAACACTTTTGTCAAGTTGCTCCCAGGCCAGAGAGCTTAAAACTCCACTGCACCTCCCACACTCCCTTAAAGTTTATATACATATATACACACACACACACACATATATATATTTACAGATATATATCTGCAAATATATATAGCTATATAAATTTAGATTTTTATATAGATAGATATAGATATCAATGTTTGCACCACAGTACAGAAAAAGCCCCCCCCCCCCCGAAAAGTGCACCACCAGCTCACCCAATACAATATGCTGCTGTGAAATCTACAGACACATTCAAATTTCAAACTAAAATCACTTTGCCAATGCAGTGATGAGCTATATGCAACTGTAGGCCAGTGTGCTGGAGCTGGTGGACTCGCCACCCCAGACACAACTCTTGAAGCTCATATCTCCTGTACTGGCTCACTGGAGATCCTAATAATGCTACCTGCTCTGAGACACACAATCTCAGTTATTCTCTCTAGGGATAATATAGAACTATCAACTATGGTATAGGTAAGGCCAATCTAATACCAAATGGGATAGGTTAATTCAAGCACCAAAAGGGAAACTGGCTAGACTTAAATGGCCTGCAAAGGCTGCTAGCCTAGCACTTACTTATAAACCATATTATGAACAATATGGTTTCTATGCTGAGTACTGCCTGAACAGTACTGTGTTTTACAACTAGGCAGGACTCTTATTTGCTCCATACACCTCATACTCAGTATAGACACCTCTATCCGTTTCATATCTTTCAATTAATTTATTGCTTTCCATTTTTTTTTTGGTTGTTGATATGAAGAGTATTTATAAAAGCACACAGCGAAGGCCAGGCAGATAATCTCCTCCCTGAAACTAGTAGAAAGTTAGGTGTTAACATAAGTGCTAGAAATAAGACTAACAATGGAAACAGAAACAAGGGCATCCTTTCTCTCAGAAACTGACAAGATTCCTATTATGAAGGGGACAGAGAATGTAAAAAGGACGAATAAGCAATGAGTAACCTGGAAAAGAACATAGGGATATCTGCAATTTGTGTATGCAGTTAGAAGCTGTGCCAAACAAAAACCATACCAAAAGGCATATCAAGACTAACTTTGATGCCAATGCTAATGAACTGTCCACGTTTTTTTTTTTTTTTTTTTTTTACAACCTGGTGCCCTTAAGTTAAACCTGTAGCATGTTAACACCCAGTACAGGTACAGAAGTTACACATAAAGGGTAGTCTGTTGCACAGTCACATTGTACTAATAAAAGCAAGAGGGGAATGGTTATCCTACAATAAACTCCTTTAAAAAGAAATATAATACAGAAAGCTAAGTGCAGAGTATTTGTTTAAATAGATGGAGGGAAAAATAGAAGCAAATCGCACTTAAAACGACTGCTGAGAATTATGTTTATACTAGCCATACTCTTTCACTGCTGTCTTCTAAGTTACAGATAAAGCCATGTTTCTGCTACCCGCAAGTACATGTAAATACCCCCAGTTCTACAGCATTAGAGAAACTGATCTCTTGCCTCTTGGAAAGAATCATACTGGAACAGGGAAGACAACTAGGAGAAGTACACAAGCAAATGTTATGGATTATTAATGATGTAAAAAATAGCCAGCTCCGTGGTGTAGAGAGGTAAAGTACTGACTGCACCCCAGATGAACTAGGTTCTATAAGCAGCTAGGGTGCTGGAACAGATGGTAGGGAAGTGTGGCAGTGAAAAGCGAATACCAGCTCAACCAGCCTGGAGAGATCGGACTGGTGATGCAGTCCATTCACTGCTAGCAAGCAAGCAGATGCTTACAAGGCTCCCAATACTGACAGACAAACTGTGAACATGGGTTTGGCCCTACGAAGTCTGTGATGCTAGCTTGCAGTGTGTGTTGTAAGCACACACATTTCAGGGGAAGGTACTGTAAGCCCATGTGGTAATGCAAGTGCTAATTATCAGCAATCTCAGGGAGGGGTTATAGCCTAATGGATGCTTGAATGAGAGCGAGTGAGCATGGAACTTACCCTGCAGAAGCAGCTGAAAGCTGCAATCAGTGCTTGGTCTAAAGGATTAAATAGGCCAACAGACTGTTATGATGGCATACAGCAAGCACAAAGACTTTCAGTAAATCACTCCAGGGGTTCTAGAGGAGCCACAGACCTCTAATTCCATGGCTTACACAAATATACCATTGAAGAACCACTACTGCTCTCTTTTCATGCCATCTCCTAATAACACTTACTGCACAGTGCATATTTTCTGCATTAAAGAACAAATACACCAACTGCTGGTGCACACGGCTATTCTGTAATGCCAAATTATCTTCTTGAGAGTGATATGGGATAAGAAAAAAATACATTTTTAAGTGAAGAGATGACTAGAGGCCGTCATAGGTCACATATAAAACTCATGGAATAAAACCAATCACTAATGAGTTTCCAAACAACATTCAAGAAATTCACATTTTATATCCAAATAAAAATTACCTAAGCAACCTTTAAAAACATCCACTGGTGCAGCAGATGTAGTAGCAAGCACCTACTCTAACTTGCACCTTTAACAATCCATAGTTCAAAAGTGATGGTTTCTGATGTTCAAGTTATGATAATGAAACAAAGTTAGCACACCCTACCTCATTACTTGACAGCCTTATAGGCATACAACTAAAAGAGAATAGATTTTATGCTCCCAGTCACTGCTGAGCATACCAAACAAAGTTCAATAAACATCCTCGTAAATTGTCCATTAAATACACTCAAGTTTCTTTCACACAGTTAAAGAATACAGACAAAAAGAGGCTCCATATTCAATACAGGGTCTTACTAACAAATTAAGTGTAACCAAGACTTCAGCTGAACTTAAACATTAACTCAGGAGACGGAGGAGATGTGTGAGGGTATGCGAGGTAGCTTTAAATAAATTTGTCATTTTTTTACACAGTAAACAGCATTATTTTTTTCCTGGCCTTCCTACTGCAAACATACTCCAAAATTCTACCCAAGTAATCTGTGGAAGTTACAGAAACATCTTTAACACAGTTTTGACTATTAAAGTAATACCTTGTGAAATATCCGAGCAGGAGCCATCTCTGCCCCATTTAGTGTTTTCAGCAGAAACATGGGCCAAGAAGATGCATTTAGTCGGAACCCTAAAGGAAAGAATGTAGACAGAAATATCACCCAATGAAAGTCTTCAAAGTATAACATACATTTGTAAAACCAACATATAACTCTGTGCCTAGTTTTGATTATTTTACCTGCACTTTATACTTCAGACAAGTTGGAACGTATTTTATTAAAAAGCAACTAACAGCCCCCCAACACTACAACATTGGGATGTAAACATTTTCATCTCCACTTCAGTTTGAACATACTGGTAAAACTGCAGTTTCTAAATTACAGAAGTAAGGAAAACAAAGCAGAAATATATGCATAGTGCATTCTGACTGCCTTGCCTTGCCCCAAAATAACAAAAGTTATGTATTTACCAAAATGACAGATTAATTTGGTCTCTGTCCATACAATGCAAACTAGCACTTTCCTTCTCAGCAGCAATGAATATATCACTAGCTCAACCTTGTATCCTTACCTGTAATATCCCTGTGAAGCCTAGCCTCTCCAGATCTAGTACAGCTACGAAAGTTCCTTAGAGACAGAGTTGTCCGACTAAACTCGTAACTCTATTGAATACCTTCTCTAGGTCAAGACCCACCAAAACAGTGAGGTATTCTTTCACTCTGCTTCCCTATGGATCATCATTGCTTTGTTAACAGTCAAACATCTGCCTTCCCTCCACAAAACCACATTGATCCATATCTGTCGATTTTGTTAATGACCTAACCATTCTCATAGCTGGTAGGACAATTTATAAACACGGTTCAAAACTGAAATTCATCAAAATGAATTTGGTTTAAAGGGCCTTTACCCTCTTAGAATAGTAGAGCCACCAAAGCTTTCTTCCAATATGCTGACACTGTCCCCTCCCTTTAAAATACTGCTAAACATAAACTTCCAGATATTTATCACTTTTTTCCTCCTACTTTCCAAGTTTCCATAAAACTACCATCTGTTCATGAAGACTTCCCTGCTGACTGATTACTGATAACACATCGCCATTTTTATCTCATCAATAGTCTGCTGCACAAAACTTAATGTACTGTTATCACAATTATACCTGCCCGTCATCATCTCATCTCCTTCATCTTCCTTGCACCTTCTTTCCCTCCTTCCTATCTTTGGGCTGCTCTAAATCTTTAATGTATATTCCTATGTCCTAGACTTTGAACAATGCTTTATAGCAAACATTCTTATGCAAAAATTACAATCTATTCATACTAATGATACTGCACTGCATACACCTCCCTGTGTTTAAAAAAAATATTCATACACAATCCATGTAAAGGTTATTTTAACTGAAACAGTTTGTAACTGATATGTCAAGGATATCTGAATAATGGAATTGCTGCTCATGAATGAAATTAAAAGTTATGTACTCACCATAACTAGGCATCTGCGTTGTCCATTTTCATTCTTCCTCAACGAATGGGTTACGGATCCGATCGCACACCCTTTGGAACACTAGTATAGTCTTTTTAATTAGAGGCTTGTCTTTTATTGATTTGATTGTTTCTTTGTAATCTTATTTAATTGCTTTCTTTCTGTATTGAGAATGTCTGATGAAGCAGTGTGAGAACCATGAAAGCGCTTACTTTGTTTTACCTTGTTCTCTTGTGTATTAAAAATTGGTTTTATTTTAAGCCTTGCAGGCTCGGTACTTTTATTATATTTTTATTTACTTGCTTTTATTGCACCGTTCCTAGTCATGTTGTTGTTTATTTTATACTATATAAATAGCAATAGTCCCTACAGGAAGAGCATCTTGGAATGCCTGCAACGCTAATAGGATTGCTCTCATCTCCAGGACACTGATATGCAAACTGGTCTCTTGGGGGGACCATGTGCCTTGGACTGTCCTTCCCACGTAATGCCCGCCCACCACTGGGAGGCACCCGTAATCACACTCAATGTAGAACAAAGGTCGACCTAGATAAATGTCATCAGGCTGGATCCACCAATGGATGCAGTGTTTTGCAAATCAGTGTAAACTTGACTGGAAATGATAGGGGTTGTTGAAGAATACAGACCATTAAACAGCTAGAGTCCATTGAAGAACAAGTATATACTATCGTGCTAAAGGAAGTAGTACTATTGCTGCTGCCACAGACCCCACTGCTTGAAGAAATTAATCTGGCTGGAGGAGATGGATGGGAAGCACAAGTGCCTTCAGGAGCGTCTGTCTATTTTGATGTGATAGTGTGCATCCTGCAGATCTACAGAGCACATCCAATTGTCCATGCAAAGAAATGGCAGAATGGACTGGACCATGACCACTCAGAGCTTTGACTTTTTCAGATACTGATTCAGTCCAAAATTGCTGTCAGGCCCCCGGTCTTCTGGGCCACTAAAAGGAAGCATGAGTAAGTTTTAAATTCTATTTGGTCTAGTGGGACCTCTTAGATGACTCTTGTTTAGCAGCTTTTGAATTTCTTGAGCTGCTGCCTTCCTCTGACTGGTGGAACATCAGGAAGCTTTTTTCTTTTGCAGATTAGGGGTTGGAAAAATGGTATGGAGAAGCCTGTGGATATCATTTCTAGCACCCAAGAATCTTTTTATATAGTAGCCCAGGTGTCTGGGTGCAAAGACAATCGCCCCCGACTACCTCCAGGGGTGAGCAGTCAGGCAGCACTTCAGGAACACTGAGGGTCTGTCCAGAAAAAAATTGCAGAAACCCTGATTTTGTGGGCTTCCTCTGCCTGTGGGGTTATGTCTACCAGCCTCCTCTGCCTGTGGAGGAGCTGTCCCCACTCAGATCTTGGAAAGGTCCCTGAGATTTGCAGAACCATATTGTCTTATCAACTCTCCGACTTCTACAGAAGGTTCATTGAGGGGCAGAAAACTTGATTTCCATGACAGATATGGTTTTTCTGTCTTGTTCACATTGGGTAAATGTTTATTTCACAGACGGACCAAATAAAGATTTTCCATCAAAGGGAGTGTTGATGAAAGATGTCTTGAAAGTCTCCACGGAGTCATACAGCCGCATCCAGGCATGTTTCCTTACGGCAATTCTTGAACCGGCAGCCCATGAGGTGCCTTCAGCTGTGTGAGAGATCAACCTCATGGATGTGTTGGAAACTGACAAAAGAGTGGCCAGCTGAGAAGATGATCTTTTGAAGTCCTCTGCACACATGGACTCAGAGAGAATTAAAATGTTCTTTGGTCAAATCTCTCTGTATTCTTGTGAAATGTGCCAAGTAATTAAGAGACCTCACGGCAAATGTTGCTGAGGCAAAGACTTGCTTTCCCAATATGTCCAGTGCCCTAAGACTCTTCATTTGGTGGATGGACAAGTGAGCTCTGTTTGGCTAGCTCTTTTTTACTTGTCCCCACCACAAACACAGCATCTACTGGGACTCCATTGCTTCAATGGGGCCTATCTTTATTGGGCACTAGGAATTTGTTAGGTTGTTACAGTATAGGTTCAATGGAATCTGGCTCCTTCCATGTCCTGAGCTCATATGTCGGGGGGGGGAGGGATAACCCAATACATACACAGACCAGAACCAAAGCTTCCAAAAATACTGATTCCTCTGGAGAAGGGTTATCGGAAAACTAGCCACCTTTCGGTCTACGGAATCTCTAAGGAGACATCAGCTGGTGGTGATCCTCAGTGAGATATTTCAACAGGGAATCTCCTCTTGCACGTTCTCTTCTGATGATCTCCTCTGGTGGATGTTTAGGGGAGATATCAGAATAGAGGGGGAGTTCCTCTCCAACAACTGACTGGAAGTTAGCTGGAAGTGGCTGTCCCTGTGGAATGGGACTGATGGACTCAGAGCTCAGAACATAAGAGGGAATAGGAAGTGTATCTGAGATCGATCAACAAGATCTCTTGAGAGAGAAAAAGCCCTTTCCACAACCTCAAAGGTAAACGGATCACCAGACAATACATACAGTATGGAAAACATACAATTACATTAGGCTCAAAGATTCTGTTTCCTCAGAAACATGAAAAAACCTAGAATCTTCTACTTTTAATCATATTCTGAATGCCATAAAATGGTTGACTCTGCCCCAATTTACCTACAGATGATGCACTGACCCACTTTTTCTCAGTCTTCCTCCAAGTCTTTTATAGCACGAATCCCATGGGCCAAAGGATCATCAGAAACTACAACTTACCATAACAGTAGATGCTCTAACAGATAACTCATGCGGTACCCTAAGCTATATGGATCCTACCCCTACTAAGTGTCCAGCTTTCAAACCTAAAATACACCCTCCATGCACTATAACTGTCCAGGGCTTGAAGGGAGCTCCATATAAAAGAAGAAAGTGCCAACATAATCAGAGATGTATTGCCTAAAAATGGGAGGCAAGAGCCCTGAAAGGAACAATACTGGGAAACACACAATCAATATACATGAATCTATGTGGTTTTGTAGAAGGAAGGCAAACATTTGGCAGCATTAATAGATCAATGATGATCCAGACAGAAGGAGAATGTAAGAAAATACCACCATTGCTGGTTGGTCTTGATGCAGAGAAAGCTTCTGACAGAGTAAGCTGGGAGTTTATGAGTAGGGCAATGGAAGCATTTGTAGTCCAAGAGACGCAATAAAAACGTTTATTAGGAAAATATATGTGGGATTGGAGGCAGATCAGAGGGGGTTCTTCTCTGACAAATTCTGTTTGAACACAGGAACCAGGCAAGGGTGTCATCTTTCCCCTTTAGTATTTAAGCTATATTTAGAACCATTAGCAAAGAAAATAAAGGACTCAGAAATTCTACTATATAATTTATATGGTAATCAAGAAAAGCTGGCTTTATTTGCACATTATATTTTCTACCTGATATTTCAGTGATGTGCAACATTCCGAGACAGTTTCAAGTCTTTTCAGGATACAAAATGAACGAAGATAAAACAAAGTCAATAGGTGCAGACTATGTACCCACACACAAATTGGTTCAGCAACAGCCATATTTATGGGGATATGGCAAAAATTAAGTATTTAGGAATATTTGTTAAAAAGATTCTGTTATGGCAGCTAAGGATATGTGGGAAGAGACTAACCAAAAGAGAATATAAAAACTGAGAAACTGCAAGCTCTGTTTTATGGATATGAATAGCAAGATACAAGAAGTAAAAATGTTTTTAGTCCCTTCAGTTTTACATACACAAGTCTGGCATATTCTTGTCAAACAGAGGAGAAACTGGATAGTAATTAACAGATTTGAAAGATTTTATCTGGAAAAGGAAGAGTCAAGTGGGATAAGCTGATCCCCCCCCCCCCCAAAAAGAACAAGGTGGTTTGGGACTACCTGATTTGAAGAGGTATTTCAGAGCTACACAATTAAGGCCCCTATACATAGCACAAGCAAAATGCTATAATTCAAAGTGGAAAGGGATGATGATGAAGTAGGGGGAAGCCCAAAAAATAAGGAGAGACTGGGATTGTGGAAGCAGATCCTAGAATATTACATGCAGAAAGTAGTTTAAGAACTAAGCCAACAAGGGAATGGAGAAAGGAGATTCTGCAGATAGGGATGACAGCAATTTGGGGTACAGACAATAGGCAAGAGGTGGCTGGAATTTACCTGACAAAATTGGCAAGGTAACAAAGGTACTGGGAGCAAATAATTAGATAAGGAAAGGTAACAAAATGTGAAAAGGCCAAGAATGCATTTGGACTGCAGGCTAGAGATTGCTTTCCTTATCAAGGACTGATATTGGAGTATAAGCAAAGAGAAAGGAGTAGGGGGATCCTACATTAAAGACCAGTACTGGTAGAGTTTTTAGTAGAATCTACAACAGAAGCTGCTGTTAAAAAAGAACAATTAAGAAGGGACAAAAATACTGCATAATAACTAATCAATCAGAGGAGGTTAGAAAGGAATGGGAAATGAGCCTGGACAAGCAATTCAGAAAGAACCAATGAGAGGATATAAGCATGTCTCCCAAACACAGACCTTGCGGCACCACAGTAGTGTATCTGACTCCAATCAGAAGGCTGCGTATTCAAATCATATCAGGGTCATCTTATCAGGTATCTGAATGTGCAGATAGAGAGTAGCCTTATCTTTGACCACCATGTGGCCACAGTGATGAGGAAATCCTTTTATGTTGGGTAACTTATAAGTAGCGGCATGGCCTCTAGGTCCAAAGAGGTCATTATCCCATTGTACTCTGCCCTTATAAGACCAATCATAAGATGGCAATGCTCTCTTCGGTATGTATCTGACCAGGCATATGCAGCAGCTAAAGTGACCTCAGAGGTTTCTCACAAAAAGAACACAAGGTGTAACAGACCTGCCTTGTGAAGAGCACCTTAAAGCCCTTTTCCTCTACTCAGTCTCCTATACATTGCTGAGGAGTGATCTATGCCTGGCTTACAAGGCATCCACTATCCCCACACTTATGAATCACCTGCATATTCATAAGTTAAACAGCTTCAGAAATACAAGGTCTAAGGACCTGCATTTTGTCTGTGACTTAAACAGACCATGATGGAGAGACAGATGTGTACCCCAGTGACTGCCCCTCCTTTGAACAGGCTTCTCTATCCATGAGAAGCTGAGTTTGTCTACTAATCAATTTAAGCCCAACCCAGACCAGTGGATGGGGAAGACGTAATTTATACCAGGATGGGCAACCATGTTCCTTACGGGCAGAGGAATGTTATAAATACCTGGCCTTAAATGTTCTATTTGGATACAGGATGTTGTTATTCTTTTGGGAAAACTTGGCTAAGCTTAGAAAGGCCTCCTGGGTTGTTAGCCAAGTAACCATTTACGAACCTATGAATCTGACTATGCAACAGAGTATAGAAGACTTAAGATTTTTGTTTGGAAGTCTTTGCATAAGTATTTTTATACTCCAAGCAGACTCCAGATCATTTTTCCTCCGGTAGATTGCAAATGTTGAAGGTGTGATGGGAAAGAAAGAGGTAATTAGGAACATATTTTTGAGTGTCATGAGTTGGCACACTTTGAAAATTCACTGCAGACTACTCTGTCCAAAATACTGGGTGAGCAAATTGGTGTTAACTAAATTAGTTTTTTGAGCTGAGACACAGAATCGGAATTGCCTGGTCATAGTAAGGCTTTGCTCAGTTTAATTCTGATGGCTGCCAAAAATGAATTACTAGAGAGTGGAAATCAAAGTCTAAACCAACCATACTAGACATAATGAATACAATAACAGAGATACAAGAATTGGAAGTGGGATCTTTAATAAAGGGTAAAAGCTAATTACATAGAAAAAATGGAAACGTTGGGAACAATATATGCAGAATAAAGTTTTGGAGGAGGAATGAGGTTTAAGTGAAGGCAGGAATTGAATGAGGTATGTAATGTTTGATGGACAATGATCATTTGTGATCTATAATGTTTGCAACTGAAAACATGTTAATAGTGTTTGTTTTTATTTATATAAATATATGTTCGCCTATGTCATAAGTGATAATTCAATACAGATGTTTCCTGTTAAAAAACTACTAGGAAGCCTACAAAAATGCAAACTACATCCACAAGGGTAGATACAACCACAGTCTGACAAAAGAAGGAAACACCCAACAGGGCATTAGAGGGTTGGGGAGGGGTGGCTACTGCAACAGTGGTCTATTAGAACGTATGGTAGGTTTAATTTAATTACACAGCTGTAATAATTCTGTTATCAGATCACCACTGCAGTAGCCAAAGCTAAATTGGTAGATTATCACAGCTTAGAAATTAAGAAAAGAGGAAGAGGAAAAATAAGAAAACAAGAGCCCTTAAAAATGGTTTTAGCAAAGTTTGTTCTAATCTTGGAAAAGGAGCCTGGCTTGTAATGTTTTGTAAATGTATGTAGACAGGAGCAAGTTTTGCTTCTAGAATGCCATTAGAATCCAGTCCTTTTCAGAAAGCCACCAAAGATGACAAAACCTTGGTGGAACTGGCCTTAACCTTTCCTAGAAGTGGCTTATTGTGGTGAGTATAATAAAAAGCAAGAGAATGAGACAACCACCTGGAAAGGGTCTGCTCTGACAATGGTTGTCCTTTCCTCTTACATTTGTAGGTGAGGAATTGCTGATCAGCTTTCTTGAAGGTTTCAGTTTTGTCTAGTTGTAGCTGAGCTTCCTGTGGACATCCAAAATGTGAAGAAGCTTTTCTTCTTTATTTTTGAGTTCAGGAAAGAAAAACAGAAGAATTAATATCTAAAAGATAAACTCTGAGACCACTTTAGGAATTAAAAAAAAATTCCCAAAGACCCCAGTCCTTGTAAAAAAATGAGGTAGAGTTGACTAACCATATGTGTTTGTGACTCTCCTATCAAGAAGTCAGAGCAATCAGCAGAAAAGTCTTCACTTTAAGAACCTCAATTCAGCCAGATAAACTACTTCAAATGGAAAAAAAGAGCAACCTTATCAAGCATGGAATTAAGATCCTAAGGAGGAGGTACCTGTTTTCTAGGTGGACAGATATGCAAGACACATTTCAAAAACTGTTTGACTTGAAGATGCTAAGAAAATGGTAAATCTAAGGGTAAACAAGCAGAAATGACTGACAAAGATCCTCAACAGAGGAATAAGACAGCACAAATTCAAATCAAGAAAAGCTTGTAGCTTGTAAAAACTTTAATAAAACTACATATACAGCACTTAATGTACAAATGTGCACTCTTTTCTTAGGATTGAAAATATCCTTGCGTAGAAGCCTTTTCCCTCTTGTGTCGGATGGACAGGTTGGATGGTTTCTGAGTAAAGCAATTCCCCGAGGATGGGTGGTAAGAGGCTTTCTTGCTCTTTTTGGTGGTTTTTGAATGCCCAAGGAGGGTGGTATTTCTCCGAACTGAATATAGCACCCCTTTTCTATAATGCTGAGGGCCCATTGGTCCATGGTGATGAATTTCCACTGATTTAGGAATGAAAGTCTTCCTGCCAGAGGTTTGGAGAGGACAGGAATGGGTAAGGGAGGACGGTGTAGAACATAGTCACATTTGCTTTCTGTGTTTGGTGGGACTTTTGTGATTTGTGATTTTGTGACTGTTTGCCATCTCTTAGACTGTCTTGGTCTTTTACCATGGAGATGCTTTCTTTTATCTTGTCTACATGGAAAAGGCCAATATTTTGAAGAATTCTTCCAATTGTACCTTGGAGCTAGAGACAGGGAAAATTCTTTTACAGTTTTAATTTGCTTTCCTTTTTTTGTCCACTTTCTCAAAAACTTGTTCAGCTGGAGGACCAAAAAGCAATTATTAGTCCAATGGGCCATCCAGTAGTTCAGCCTTTACCTGATCAGAGAGGGGCTGGGTCCTGAGCCATGCATGTCTTCAGATGACAGAAACTGTGGCAGGTGTTCTGCAAGCAGCATCTAAGATGTCACAGTCACATTTTAGAGAGTGCCTGGAGATGTGTAAAACTTTTCTGGCTACATCCTTGATTTCCTTGGATAAGGCTCTATCTGCAATGGAGTTTACCTTAGCTAACTTTTTGTCTTGGAGGTATTCAAGGTACTTTAATATTTGGAATTGACAATTCAAAGCTCTCATTCCTAGGGTGGCAGAGGCGTACAATTTCTTCCAAAAATCTGACTAGTAATCTACTTTCCCTGTCATTAGGCAGGGGATGTCTTGTTAGTCCTATATGTACACCTTGTGTGGATTCAGTGGACATAACAGAAGGATCAGCTTGGATTCAGTGGACATAACAGAAGGATCAGCTTTAGGATTTAGTTGGGGTGCTTGTGAGATTCAAGCACTCTGTAAAACCTGCCACACTTCCTAGAAACAGGAGATAGTCAGGATGTTGGGTTATGTATTCATAGACATCCTCCAAGGCAAAGTGTACTGGTAGCTGCCAGTGGCCTGGATGAAGGTAAGCTTAGCAGTTCCCTGTAGTGGGTCTAGGCCTGGAAAAACTGCTTACTTTCCAAATGAAAGCCTCTTTCACTCTATGTGGGGTATCCCCAAATGAAAGGTCCTGGGGGGGTGAGTTTGTCATCTCAGCCTAGGTAAGTGGCCAATGTAAGATAATTCCTCCTCATCTTCTAAGGTAGAAGAATCGTTCTCTTCCTGAAAAGCCACTTCCCTGCTCCTTTTAGATGGGGAGGCCTCAGAAGTGGAAGAATGAGTGGGCTCTCTAGATTTCATCCAGCTAAAACTCATGTGCTATTTTAAATCGGTACTGGGCTTTGGTCTGAAAAGCAGTAGTCAGAGGCAGTGGGAAAGCAAAGGAAGTGATTTGCTACTGTATGGTAGCCCATTTTATAGGATGATGGAGGATGCGGTCATCTGACCACAACTACTGTTGTAGCCTTGGTAGCTGGGGAAGACATGGGATCTCCCCCGAGGGCCATGGCATGGACATTGGAAGCTGAGGCTGCAGAGCAACCACAGAAACAACCGACACATGAGACATGGTGGCTGGAAGCTTTGGTGGCCTTTATAGGAGTTATGCCAGGGGGTTCAAGCTTAGAAGCTGCTGGACCAAGAGGCTGCAAAGGCACCTCACCTAGGTCACTGGTTGATTTAAGACCTATAGTTGGAGCTTTTTTGCTAATGTCAAGATCCTTTGCCTCTGTCTTTACATTTTTTTTGGAATAATGCTAGATGATGCCTGAGTCTATTATACCAGTGGACTGCAATGCCACAGAAGAGGCTGAAGAACAGGACTCCATATATGAAGAAAGTACCTTGGCCCTATACTATAAAATTTTTCCATGGGCATTTTAAAAGTCAGGACATTTAAGAGACATGCTGAGGCCCCAAACAGGACAGACAAAATGAGTGAAAATATTTATGTTGGATTTCATTCCCACACTACAAGCAATTGTCAACTATTTTTTTTTTTAAACAAAAACATCTTTATTAAATTATCACTTATGACATAGGCAATCATACATTTACATAAATGAAAAGAAACCATATTGACAATCTTAGTTTCAAGCATTATACATCACAAACCATATTGACATAATTGTAGTTACAAATGTTATACATCACTATACATCACTTATAATCGGGTCTATATCACACAGTCGAAGTTACGCAACTTCGAACACCTAATGGTCGAACCATTATGTTCGAAGTTACATAACTTCAACTAGCTAAAAAAAAAAAAACAACAACAACAAAATAAACTGTTGTAAGCAGGGGGGCAAGCCCCCCTGCACCCCCCGCTACTTAAATAAACCAACTCTGAGATCGCACCACATTGAACAGAATGGAAACTTCCGTCTATGGAGATTTCCATTCACACGCTCAAACTTTTACAAATTTGAACATATGGTCTCAACCATATGTGGTTCGAACTTGTAAAAGTTCGATGACGTGATAGGAACCCTTATAGTCTACCCAATCATTGTTAGTCAAACATTACATAGCTCATTTAAATACTGTCTTCTTTTAAACCTTTTCCCTCCCCTGTATGTACTGTTCTCACAATTCCCATTTTTTCTGTGTAATTTGCTCCTACACTTTTCCAAAAATCCCAATTCCAGTTGTTTTATCTCTGTTACTATATTCACTACTTCTAATACAGTTGGTTTAGACTTTGATTTCCATTTTCTAGTAATTGCTTTGTTAGCAGCCATCATAATTAGACTCAGCAAGGCCTTACTATGTTCTAGGCAATTCTGATTCTGTATTGTAGCTCAGAAAAATCAGTTCTCGAGATACACCAATTTGCTCACCCACTATCTCTGACAGTGCAGTCTGCAGGGAATCTTTAAAGTTTGCCAACTCATTACACTCCCAGAAAATATGTACCCAATTATATCTTTCTCCCCCCCCAATCACACTTCCAACATATGCTGTCTACTGGAGGAAAAATTCTCTGGAGTCTATGTGGGGTATAAAAATAACTAGGTTTTCAAGCAAAAAATTTAAATCTTTTAGATGCTGTTGCATATTTGGGAGACATACACATATCCCCACTTGTTTCTTTGAGAATTGCTTATCCAATCTCTCTTCCTAATCCTTTCTAACCTCCTCTGATTGATTCTTCCAGTTATCATGCAATATTTTATATGCTTTACTAATGCTTTCCTTTTTAACAGCATCTTCTGTTTTAGATTCTACTAAAGATTCTACCAGTGCTGGTCTTTCATTTAGGACCGCCTGTTTCTTTCTCTTTGCTTATACTCTATCAATCCTTGATAGGAAGACAACCTCTAACCTGCAGTCCTAATAAATTCTTAGCATCTTCCCGTTCTACTACCTTCCCCTCTCTAGTTATTTGCTATCAATACCTTGGTTCCTTTGCCAGTTTTCTCAAACAAATTCCAGCCCCTTATTGTCCACATCCTTAATTTCAGTCATCCCTATTTGCAGAATCTCCTTTCTTCATTCCCGTGTTGGCTTAGTTCTTAGAATACTTTCTGCTACTTTATGAATATAATATTCTGTATGGTTATTGCTATTCTCCTTAAAGATCTGCATCCAACATTCCAGTCTGTCCTTGTTTTTTGAACCTCCCCCTTGTTTCATCATCATCCCTTTCCATTTTGAATTATAGGTTTCTGCTTATGCTATGTCATTTTTTAAAATTTTATTTTACATTTGTTAACCGGAAAAGTCAGACTTGGAACAAAGCCAATTTTCAGCAGAGACCCGCAGAGAAAGGCTCCAGATGCATCTCTTTGTAATGTGGGAGGAAACCGGAGCACCCGGAGGAAACCCACAGGAATGCAGGGAGGACATGCAGACTCCGCACAGAAGGCATCCCAGCCAAGAATCGAACTGGAGAACCTCTTGCTGTGAGGTGATAACGCTACTGCTGCACCACTGCGCCGTCCTGTACGTATGTATAGGACCCTTAACTGTGTAGCTTTGAAATACCCCTTCAAAATCAGGTAAGCCCTGTTCTACTGGGAGAATCCTTTTGTCCCACTTGACTCTTGCTGTCTTCCCCTCCCAGATAAAGTCCTTCAGCTCTTTATTAATTGCTATCCATAATTTCTCCTCTGGTTGATAAAAATATGCTGGACCTGTTTATAAGACTAAAATTACTAAAAACAGTTCAGTTACAGGCTTGCTGTTCTTGAACTGCTTGTAAGTTTCTGAGAGGCCATTTTTTGCTTGGGCTAAAGGGAAGTCTCTCTGTTGATCAGTGGCAGTGAAAAACATTGAGCAGCCTGCCTGCCCCTGTGGGAGTAGTTACTGACTTGAAACTGTAGTTTTATTGGCCTTTTTGGGTCAATTCCAAAACTCCTTCATCTTCCTCTCTTAAAACCTGGTTGCCTCGTGGTTTTGGCGTCTTTTCAGGCTTGTTGGCTGTTGGTGAAGCACCCACCAAGAGGAGAAAACGCTGAGAGAAGAAAGGAGCCACTTTTGAGATTTTAAGTATTTTCCTCTGTTTATTTGCTAAGTTTTTCTGCATAGCCGCCTATTTTGAGGATTTTCTGGGTTGTTAAACTTGATTTCTGCATTAGTAACTGTATTTAGAGCACAACCTAGAGCTGTTTACTGAATTTCCTGTTTGCACTTATTTTTAAAATCGTTTTTTTCTCAAAACTTGCATTTTATCTGTCTTTGGCCTAGCACTCTTGTGTGGGGTCATTTACTGCACTGTTATAACTTGTTGATACTTGTGAACCTCTGCTATCTCTGAAAAAAAACAAAAAAAATCTTGCTTTTTTCCCACTTTTCTGAGATTTAAAAAAGTTCAGTTACAGACTTGCTGTTCTTGAACTGCTTGCAAGTTTCTGTGAGGCCATTTTTTGCTTGGGCTAAAGGGAAGTCTCTCTGTTGATCAGTGGCAGTAAAAAACATTGAGCAGCCTGCCTGCCCCTGTGGGAGTGGTTACTGACTTGAAACTGTAGTTTTATTGGCCATTTGAAACTGTAGTTTTATTGGCCATTTTGGGTCATTTCCAAAACTCCTTCATCTTCCTCTCTTAAAACCCTCTTTTGCATGGTTTTGCACGTTTTTGAGCATAGCGCAACAGCGGGCAGCGACGCCTAATTGGGTTTAAACTATTCCTGGCTCCATAAAGTCTGCTCTTCACTTTTTCCCTTAGAACTGCTCTATCTCTCAATTTAAACACCATATTCTCATTCTAAGGCCCTTCACTGGTCCAATTAAGTAATCCTACAAGTTAGCACTATTAAACCATAAGCACTACTTACTCTTATACTCTCTACGATTACCCTGTCCTCTATTGGTCCGTCTTAAATTCAGTTTCCCTATATTACTCTAGCATGTCCAAAGGTCAGTCAATGGTTTCCTCTCCAGTCCAGCTGGTGAATCTGGGAATTTTGAGGCAATGTTACAACTGTCTCATGTACACGGACAACCCTCTCCTCCTCCAAACAGGTTCAAATATATGTGAGAGATGCAACTATTTAGCCAAACTGGAGGCTGAGCTCTCTCATCTCAAAACTGGTGTAACCAGTCAGGAGGAGAAGGTAACCTCACACAACACAATTCCAGTATCACATAGTCCCACCACATCAGCGAACCAAACACATAAATACACAAAAACATACTCGGAGGCTCTAAATAAGAATCTACCTAAGCAACAGAGACCTCCAAAGCAGACATCCAAGCAAACGCTACCTCAAAACAAAACATGCACAACACATAACCCACAAAGTCAGTGTGCCAATCAGCCACAGCCCTTAAGGCTGAATAACACACCTGATACTCTTGTAATAGCTTTCATTTCCATTAAGTAGGAGATTTGTTTCAAAGCCTTTGCCCTTTGATTTGGTGGCAGTTCTGGCATGCCTTTTCTTTTTGGCAGTGTGTGAAAATGGAACCTGTATCTTCTGTCTATTATTTGCAGTGTCCATTTGTCTCTTGTAATACTGTGCCAATTTTCTGAGAATAAAGAAAGCTTTCCACCCAAAGGTGCTTCTAATTGAGCCCTGGTTGGCGGAGTCAAAGCAAAGTCATTGAGTCTGTCCTTGTGCAGCAGTTGTAGGTCCTGCACTACCTCTCTGGTTGGGAGGCTGCCATTGACGTCCTCTGTAGGAGCCTCTAGCTTGCCCTCTACCTCTGGCACGCCTGTTCTTGCCTCTCTGAAATCTTTCTGTGTCCGGAAAGGACCAATTCTTGGTAGGCCAATTTCTGCTGAATCTTGGTGGTTGGACTTGTAGAAAATCTTTGACTGTTTGTACAGATTTTGCCTTTTCCTCAAATTTCTTTAAGACCTCCTGAGCAGTGGAGCCAAATAACTTTTGCTTTTCCAGTGGAGCATCCAGAAGCTTAGCTTTAACATGATCTGGCAGAGATTGCTCCTTCAGCCAAGCATGCCTACATATGACTGCACCTGTCATAGCTGACCTACATGAAGCTTGCAATGCATCATAACCACACTGTAAGAAATGGTTGCTAACCTGCTGGGAGTTATGTACCAGATCCTGCTTCTAGAATTCCAGATCCAGATTCTAGAAGCTGCTACATGGAGCTCCGTGTATACATTTTCCAAACATTACAACCTGCCTTTATATTCCAGATCCTGAGCAGGCTTTGCTTCTGCAGTCCTGCAGGGCATTTTAGCTACACCATCCTTATCTTAGATCCTACCACCCCCAGCTTGGCTATGGTATTCAACCCATATGTCAGGACTGCAGTTGCATTCTTGAAGGACATAGTACAGTTTTGTACCTACCATAAATGTAGATGTCCGATAAGTATGCAACTGCAGTCAGGTTTTCCCTCCCTCCTACCCCTCTGTAATTATCTTTTTTGGGTCCACTCCCCCTTTTTCAAATTAGCTGGGGATAGCATTTATGGTGTATCTGTTTATTACTGTTGTGCATGTCTAGAATTTTATCCATTCTCTAAATTTAGCCTTCCTTGGAGGGCACCTGGCATCTGGGGCAAGAAACACTGAAGAAGATGGTGTCGGCTGATGCTTTTATACCCCAGCCGCTCTGACGTCGGGGTAGAGGTGACATCAGCCGACGCCAGACCCAGACTTTGGAATCCGGCCGACTGAAGGGCTGCCTGAGGCAGGACAACCCATATGTCAGGACTGCAGTTGCATTCTTGAAGGACATCAGAAACTTCCTGAGGTTTTAAAGCCATCAAAGCAATAAACAGGCTCTGAGTGAAAGATTGCCATTCACTCTGTGGATCCTTAGGAGGAGGAGAAATATGTTTAGTCTTCTGCTTTTTCTTCAATGGGACGTCTGCCTTATAAAATTTAGAAGGCTCTGAAAGAGGAAGGCATTCAATAATCGTAGTAGGGACTTCTTCTCTGACTAAGATTTGAGGAACCCCCCTAGACACCTCGGAGATAATCAGCCGTGGTTCCCCCTGAACGTCCAAAGTGGACATCTGCAATGCCTCCTCAGACGTGCCTAAAGTCAGATCCCTGCCAGCTTCCAACCCAGTTGTGGCATTCTCTTGCCTCGGGAAAGATGTCCAGTGGAGGATTCCAGCCTAGACATCTTGCCTTCATCTTCACAGAGGTAAGTTCCCTCCACTGTATGTCTAGCAAGAAGCTTAAGACGCTGGTTTTCAAGATGTGTCAAAGAAGAAAGTCTACTATGAATGGTCTCAGGAACAAAGGCCTGAAAAATGGAGCAGGACATGTGGTTGTGTGCGACATGAAAGGCAAAACAGACACTATTCGTGGTGGTCTTTATAGGGAATCTGTCTCCCACATTGGCATTTACCCTTCTTGGATGACAAGAAATCCCACAAACAACAATATATTTATTTATTTAATTTATCATTTGTTAACTGGGAAAGTCCGACTTGGAATGAAGCCAATTTTTACCGGTGGACCAGGGAGAAACACTCCAGACGCATGTCTTTGTAATGTGGGAGGAAACCAGAGCACCCAGAGGAAGCCCACACGAATGCAGGAAGGACAGTCAGACTTCACACAGAAGGCACCCCAGCCAAGAATCGAACAGAGAACCTCTTGCTGTGAGGCGACAATGTTACCACCGCACCACTGTGCTGTCCAAAATAATAAAAGGAAAAGAAGTAAAATAAAATACCGATATGGCCCTTATCTACAGCTGTGTGGTGAACCAGCAAGAGAATGGGCATTCAGACAGAAAATCAACAGATGGCATTCAGACTGGCGGCAAAGAAGTTCAGAGGATGGCAAGTCTAGATGCCACACCTTTATACCCTACGCTTCACAAGAAGCACACGTGTGATGTAAGGTGTGTACCTTAAAACATCCTAAAGGCTTTGGTATACATCTATTACTGGGGACTTTCCTGTGGATTGGTTATACGTTGCCATTTTTACCTCAACTCCTCTATCCTAACCGTTAGCAATTAATCTTCATCCATCTCTAACCTTGGCATATTTAATTCTTCCATAAACATTTCCATTTGTACCTTTTCTTGATTTCATATTTCTCTGTTTTATACAAACTTTAACAGAATTTCCAAAATATTTCTAATACCTCTCAGGATCTCTTGCCATCTTCCTTGTTGTAGCTCACCAAACTTGGCAATAGCCCTTTCTACTTTCTGTTGCTTGAGTCGCTGTGCTAAAAGTTTTTGTGCTTTACAGTTATCAAAAAAACTGCTGCGCAATTTTTCTAAACTCATATATATTATCGAGGTAACGCCTTATTTTCTGCTTAGCATTCTGCAGTCGCTTCTCTTCTTGTTCTGTGAGATTCCCCCTCTTTGCAATACTTTACAATTTGTGAGTCCCTCAAATTAATTATTGATACTTCTTAACCATATCTCCCTTTCTTTTATTTCCACCGTATTTTTAAACTCCACTTTAATTTTATCCCACTCCCTAGCTATATTTATATTTTCAGAATAAATTTCTATCTTTTCTAATAGCTCCTGCATAATTTCCACCACTCACTCCTTAAATTCCGCTCTTTTCAACAGATAGGTGGGAAAGTGCCAGTGTCTCATTTTTATTTTATTACCCTGTGTTTTTATTTTAGTTAGTATTTGCACATGATCTGAAATAGTTATTGGGTGCTTATCAAGGCTTTCAATTAAATGCACATGTTGCTGTGAAATGTAAATTATATCTACCCTAGTCCAGTTTTTGTATCTTGGGGTGTAATATGTAATTTTACTCTGAACTCCTAGCACTGAATTCACATCTTCCGTGACAAATCTTTTCGTTTTTATTTTAAAAATCTACCCTCTTCTGTTATATTTTCCTTTCTGGGCCCCCAGAGATATCTCTACTTCTGCACATCAAATTTCACTCCCCACCTACAAGTAATTTTCCTTGCTGAAAGCTGATTATTTCTCCCAGAATTTTTAAGCTCCATTACAGCAGTTTTAGGTGGAATATAAATACATCAATATAATCCTCCTCCCTTGCCAGTAGACCCTTAGTACTACAAATATACCATTAACTTTTTTATCTTCTTGTATCACTATTGGAGCTCCTCTTGAATTTAATATAAGTACTCTGCTTTTCTTTTGTCCCGGGTACTGTGATGAATAACCATCCTGAAAACCTTTCGTATCAAATTCACATGTTCACATCTTTTAAAGTGCGTCTCCTGTAGCATGGCTATTTGCACTCTACATTTTTAATATAGTTCACTACTCATCCTTTTACATATTTATCTGTGAAGCTACTGACATTTAAAGACATTACAGAAAGCATCACTGTGTTAAAAGTTATTATTCCCACCTTTTCATGTTTAACTGCTTTTTTGTTAAGTGTCTAGTTCTAGCTTTTGTGTTACATGCATACACTGTTTGGCAAGTTGATCTTTATACAGTAGTTTCATGTTATATTCATTTCAGCCTATGTCACATATTACAGAACTTTTTCTTTTATTGAAAACCCTCAAACAAAAAAAAAAACAAACACACCTCAATACCCCTTTAAAATCTATTAACTTAATGCTAACACACAAATCTATGTAAATCTTGAAGTTTTACACACCTAATAGGAACATCTTCCCAAACTGACAGCCACACTAACAGACTTGGATTAACCAGGCTAAGATGAATGGTACAGCCTGTGCTTCTACTAAGTGCTGTCTGGGTTTGTCTTATCTTTACAGCCCTCCCAGCTAGGAAAACTCTTGAGTGTTTTCAGAAAACATCATCTCCTAGCCATTTCTCTATCATATTGTCTCCATTGAGACAGGAGGACCAGATAGAGAATTTCTAATAAGCATACATTTATTTGCTACAAAAAAAAAGCTTTATAACATTGAATTTTTTCATTTACTTGCTTTCTCTTAAAAACTTGTTACTAGATCAATCTAAGGGCTTTAATCCAGTCATTCCCCTATGCTAGAATGGGGAAAAAGTACATCAATTATTTTCTTTTGTAATGCTCTTTTGACCACACCACTTCTTTTTTTATGCTGCAGTGCTTAGATTTTTAAAACTGAACAAGGATAAAGTGAGGAGAAAGAAAAAAAAAAAGTACAGTTTTGTACCTACCATAAATGTAGATGTTCGAGGATTCCCTTGCTGCAGTCCTGACTATTGGGTATAGTCCGCGTCCCAGTCGAATACCAGACGCCGGTCATGGCGCCTTAGACTGACGCCAGTACGCCAGGGTACTAATGCGCATGACCGACGCCATTTCTCTTTCTTGCCCCAGATGTCAGAAGACCCAAAAGACAAGTCCCAAAACAACCTGCACCAAAAACATGTACAATATATACAGCAATATATACAAAAAATATAAGCATGTAAACTCACCTACACAACCACCCTGAAACACAGAGGGGAAGGAGGGAGGGAATCCTCGAACATCTACATTTATGGTAGGTACAAAACTGTACTATGTTCTTCGCCTTCCCTTGCTGCAGTCCTGACTATTGGGTAGAATCCCAAAGCAGAGGTAAGGGAGGCTGGCAAATTATAAAGTAGCAGGAGCTGACAACATGCCTTGTAAGACAGCTGTGGCAAAACCAGCCCTAGTCTTAGAGTATATAGGCAGGTGATAATGCCTAGAGAAAGTATGCACTGAACTCCAAGTAGCTGCTTCCAGAATATCCTTAGTTGCCACCCCCCTTAGAAATGCTGTTGAAGTGGCAGTAGCCCTAGTGGAATGAGGCCTAATCCCAGCTGGAATCTCCTTGCCATGATGGGAATAACAAAATGCAATGCAAAAGCCAATCCACCTAGAAATAGTTTGTTTTGACACAGGCTTGCCCTGTGAACTCAAAGCAAAAGAAACAAGTAACTGCTGAGACTGCCTAAAATTCTTAGTCCTGCTCAAATAATAACGCAATTGCCTGTGTACATCTAAAGTGTGCAAAATCTTTTCCCCTTTATTTTGAGGATCCGTAGGCAAATGAATAGTTTGGTTTAAAGCCACACTAGAAACCACCTTAGGCATAAAGGAAGGATTAGAATGATACCCTGTCCTTATGGAAAATCAAAAGGGCTCTACTGCCATAAGGGCCTGCAACTCAGACACCCTTCTTGCAGAAGTAATAGCCAAAGAAAAGCAGTCTTCCATGACAAATATTTCAATTCAGCAGTAGCTGCAGGCTCAAAAGGTTGTTCTAAGAAACTGCTTGAACAAAGGATGAAAACAAAGGTGGGTCACAATCATAGTGAGCTGAAATTGCTGCAGCATGAATCTTTATGGAAGAGAAGGACAAACCTTTGTCCAATAATTCAGTAAGATATTGAAGAGCCACACTCAAATTAGGCTCTGAAATCTCCAAATTCTTTGCTGTACTCCAAAATAAAAATCTCTTCCATTTTTCTGTACACTCCTCCTAGTACTAGGCCTTCTAGCTTCCATAATCACATTTAAAACTTGTTGAGGAAGCTGAGACCTGCTGTGCTTCAACACAGAATATGCCAAGCTGTGAGATGAAGAGATTGAAGCTTGACATTGAGCAGATGACCGTCCTTCTGAGATAACAGATGAGGAATCAGAGGTAAAGGCCATGGAGGCTTCTTTACAAGACTCCTTAGAAGTGGGTACCAGTGTTGCCGAGGCCAATCTGGAGCTATCAAAATCATCCTTGGCCTGTCTTGTCTGACCTTTAATAATACCTTTGGAAGAAGAGGCAGAGGTGGAAAGGCATAGACATGAAGGTTTTTCCAACTGAAAGACAGAGCATCCACTTTCCAAGCTGTGTGATGAAACCCTTTGTGCAATACTTTGGCAGCTGGTGGTTTAGTGGAGTTAAGCGAACAGATCTATGTCTGGAGTTCCCCATGACACTGTCAATTTCTGAAATACATGAAGATCCAGTTTCCACTGGGGATCCATGATTTGTCTGCTTAATACATCTGCTAGGGAGTTCTGTGCTCCTGGCAGAAACCTTGCCTGAAGAGTCAGTTGCAGGCTTAACGCAGTCTCCCATAAAATCATTGCTTGCCTGCATAGAGGATAAGAATGTGTTCCCCTTGCTTGTTGATGTACCACATGACAGTTGTGTTGTCTGTTAGAATCAACACCTGCCCTGGAAGAAGTAACTCCTTGAACGCCATCAATGCAAACTGGACTGCTAACATCTCCTTCATGTTGATATGTAGATGCTGTAGTCTGGCAGGCCACTTGTCTTGTATCCACTTTCCATTTAGATGAGCTCCCAAGCAGTGTCCGAGGCATCCGTCGTTAAAATCTGACGCTCTGGCCGGGTCACAGAGAGTCCCTTGTTTAGGTGACATTCCTGAGCCCACCACAAGAATTCCTTTTGAAGGCAAGGTATTATGTGAATGACAGTGTCGAAATCTTGGCAGTGCTGTGTCCATACATTTTGAGATACCATTGCAGCTTCCTCATATGCAGTTTGGCATTGGGAAGCACCAGAATACAAGATGCCATGAACCCTAATGCTTGAAGGACTGTCCTTGCAGTCAGCACGGACTGATGAGATAGTTGATGGAAGTAAAGTGACAGACTCTTTTGTTTGTCCGGGTAAAAAGGCCATCTGGGCTGCTGTATTCAGTCTCACACCCAGAAAGCACATGTCTTGAGAGGGTACTAGACTGGACTTTATTTCGCTCACAGAATACCCTAGGCATCTTAGCACTGCTATGACATATTCCAGATGCTGTAGAAGGTCTTCCTTTTCTAGAGCCAGAATCAGGCAGTCGGCCAAGTAAGGATAGATTTGAATGCCTTGAAGCCTGAAGTAAGCTATCACTGGAGCCAGAACCTTGAGAAATCTCTGGCTTAGTAGATAAGCCAAAGGGCAATGCAGAGAACTGATAATGAAAATCTCCAGTTCGAAATCGCAGATACTTTCTGCAACTTAGCCTTATAGGCACATGAAGGTAGGCTTCCTTGAGATCCAAAGTTACCATCCAGTGATCCTTGCCCAGCAGAGGTAACAGTTGCTGTAACGCCAACATCTTGAACTTGGGAATGTCCAGATAAGTGTTGAGGATAGATAAATCCAAAATTGGTCTCCGGTACTAGGAACAGGGCTGAATAAAAACCAAGCCCCTTTCTGATACAGGGACGGCATGCCTTTGAAAGGGGCATTGTGTGGGAATAAAATCTGTAACCGTGATGAATGATATCCAGCACCCATCTGTCTTGAGTGATTAAATCCCAATTTTCTTTGAAAAGAGACAATCTTCCAGTCCACTGGCAGCTGAAAAGGCAGGTCATTGGTTCTGCTTACGAAAGGACTGACCCCTGCCCTCACCAGAAGTCTGAGCAGGTGAACTGTCTGATCTAGGCCTAAACCTTGACCTTGAGCCCCTACCACGCCTAGACCTACCCCTAGACTGGGAACCATAAGCAGGATATGTCTTAGCAGGCCAATTTCTACTAAACTTGAGGCTGCACCTGCAAAAATCTTTAACAGTCTGCATAGACTTAGCTTTGTCCTCCATTTTCTTTAAAACTGCTTCCACAGGCGGTCCAAACAACACATCAGACTGTAAAGGAGCATCCAAAATCCTGGTCTTAACATGCTCAGCTAAATTCTGATCCTTCAACCAGGCATGTCTGCGAAGAACAGAACTAGTAGCAGCCACCAGGAGGCCTGAACAGCATCAAAACCACACTGCAAAGAATGCTTACCCACTTGTTCAGACACATGAACCAAATCCAGCAATTACACTCAATACCTAAAGGAGATAATTCTGATATTTCAGCATATGAAACTGACAATTCGCCCCTCATGGCTAGAGTGGAAGAAGTATATACCTTCTTACCCCACCTATCCAAAGCCCTTGCCTCTTTATCAGAGGGTACAGGATTTTTAACCACAGAAGCTTTAACACCTTTAGGCCCCTGAGAAACAGTTTCTGGGTCCGCTGGGACTCTTAAACAAATACTTATGAGCTTGGGCACCCTATAATACCTATCAGGCTTAACAGGAGCAGGAGGCAAGGAGTCAGGGTTCAGGGAAGCTCTCAAAAACATCCTCCACCACATTCAACACAGGAGGAATAGCTAAGGGCCTATGCTGGGGTAAAACAAGAATTCCCTAAGCCTTTTCCTGAATCAGAGTAATCCTGGCCTTCCCATTTAAAGTGCTCCCTCATGGAGTGAAGAGTCTCTGAAAATGAAAAATCCTCAGGAGGAGAAGCTGTAGGAGTGGAATCATCCACATCAGAATCAGAATAAGCAGGAAACTCTTGCAAGTCTTCCACAGAAGACTCTGAAGCCTGTGAACACTGTTCAAAACTATCAAACTCCTGTTCCACCCTAGGCCTCTTATCAGGCGGGGCATAGAACCTCTAATCAGAGTAATCAAATCTTCTGCCATTTTAAGCATATGTTTCTTAGGCACAGAAGAAGCCCCACAGAAGCTGAACTTGGCCTACCTCTAAAAGAAGCTTTGGCAACAGAAGGAGAGGCCCTAACTACCTTGGGAAGAGAGGGAAGAACAGTTACCTGAGAAGCCCCTCAGCCTGGCCTACCTCCTGAGAGGCACATCCTGTAACAGTAAAGTATCTGCCTGAGACATAGAGACTCCTGGCAAAACCTCTGAGCCTTCTAAAGAACCGACGTCCGGACTGCGGTTCCTCACCCCTAGGCTTCACTGTTTTGTCCTTGCGCTTCTCATATTATAATTGCAACGCTTCCCAAACACTAACCTAGCACAATCAAGCCTCCTCTTAATAGTGCGCTTGTTAAATCTAGCACAAGAGCGCAACCAACAACGCCGTGCTCAGGCCCTAAACAAGGTATACACAATGTATGATAATCCTATCTGCTTCCCACAAGAAATACAGTTATTCACTTTTTCTGACATCCGGTTAAATACTGAGGCAAGAAAACCAAAATGTTCCCAACGGGTTACTTAGCCAACTCTGTTTCGGTCTGAAACTCCGTTCGGAAAATCTCAGAACGCCAACCTGCACTCGCAAAATTGCTTCTGCATCGGACCATGCGGCAAAAAGACTGAGGAAATGACGCCGGTCATGTCTCTAGCGCCGACTGGGACGCGGACTATACCCAATAGTCAGGACTGCAGCAAGGGAAGACGAAGAACATCAGGAGCACCTGTTTACATTACACCCTTAAGAATACAAACCCTTTAAATAAAACAAGAGTTAATATTTCATCATAATAAATCATTAACTGAAGTGGTCAGCCACACAAAGCTCCTCAGAATCACTATTGACATACACAGGAAATTTGACCATCATATACAACACAACATTCACAAGACACATCTTAAACTTGGAACCCTTTATAGACAATCACTTCCTAAGACCATCCACAAGAATAACCCTAGCCACAACATACCTACTACCCTCTCTCCTCTACGGTGCCCCAGCTCCTCTAAATTCAAACTTGAGACATGCTACAATAAAACTGCCAAATTCACAACCAACTCCAAATACTCCACCCATCATTGCACTGCTCTTAAATCAGTGAAATGGCTAGAACTACCAAACTACCTCCCCTACTTGCAACTAACCACAGCTCGCAAAATACTCTTCAAACCCCAAGACTATCCTGGCCTGAGCTCAACATTTAACTACCACCCAGCGAACAGGCCCTTTAGATCAGGGGATCAGAAGCTCTTACAGATTCACAAACCTAACCTCCCACCCAGCCAGCTTCTTTACTCATTCTCAACAGTCAAGAACTGGAATACTCTCCCTCTATCCATTAGAGCAACCCAAAAAATCCCACCCATTTCAAAACTTCCCTTCATAACCACCTTTTCTCATGCTGGAAGTGTACTTGTACCAAGCCCCCTAGAATATGTATGACACCCTACTTCTTGTACTTCTTGTTATCACTGTTTTTTTGTGTGAGACAGTACTACTGCAGATAGAGAGTACAGACACAGGAAGCTATGTAAATACTTACTTTATGCTGATTGTTTCAGATTGTACTATTGCTTAGAATATACTTTTGTTCAGGCTTTTCTCTATACTTTGTATATACTTATCCTTTGTAATTTCAAATTTGTAATGCAGACTGTTAATTTCTTATACTGTAGAGCTTTTCTCTCTGGGCCTCCACTGAAAATAGGTTCTCTTGGCCCATTGGATTTTCCTGGTAAACAAAATGCAAATAAATAAATAAAATAGTTTTTCCCATTACACTTAAAAATAACTGAGAAAACTCTATTTTATGGCATGCAAAGAAAATCATGCACTATAAAAGTATTACTTTTAAGTAAACAAAATTTGTTTTACTTAGTTAACTTTGTCCCTCCTCTTCCCCTCTCCGTAGTATTTTTCTGAAAATTAATGACATGAAGTAGGGCATATGCTTTAGAGTCCCCTCAACTTTAACAAAGTCAAAAAGTCCAATATTTCCAGATTTGCATGTTCTGCCATGTTTCACAAATATAATTATTCCTTTATAATCCCACATTTGTCAGTTTCAAAGTTACTGGTTTTATTCCTGTTCATCTCCATCTTCCAAATCCTGCCTCTGCTTCATTTCCAATGTACTCTCGATTCCTCCAGTCAACTCTTGTGCTTTTTTCCTTCTCTCAAGCAATTCGCAGTGAAACATTGGAAAAGGTTTCACTGCCATAGTCTCTCTGTGGTCTTCATTACCAGAAGAACAGGAAGCAGAATCTCCTTTAGTTTCAAAGCTTGCTTTTTGTTGGACCAACTTTTGTACTTCCTCCTTAGTATGTACTGCATCAAAAATTATTTTGTCCCTCTAGGAAAGAATATCTGAAGAAGCTGGGTACAGCAGTTTGAATCTCATGCCTCCTCCTCAACATTCCCTGAACAGTGGAATAAATTTACTCCTCTTCTGCCTGGTGTGCAGTGAGTAATCATTTTCCACAAACACTCTGCTATCTCCCACTTTTAGTACTTTGTCCTTCTGCCAAAGTTTTGTCAAAATCAACTCCTTTTGATGGTATGATTGCAGCTTTACTATTGAAGTTCTAGGTTGCTTTCCCGTGGCCAAGTTTTGAACATATACGTGATGTGCCCTTTCAATTAACACCTCCTGCTGTGGAACACAAGTCCAGTTGCTTTTTTGTGCTTTCATAAAATTAATACAGTCTTGTTCCTTCCAGCTTCTCTGCTACAGCAGAAAATCTCAGGTTTTCCCTATGTGCTCTATTTTCTGATTCTACTTTTGGACACATACCTTCTTGAGCAGTCATATTCACCCAGCCTTTTCTTCATTTCGACCTCTGATTTTTGCAGTTTTATCACCTCATCTGAATATCTGTTTAAAGCTTCTTCCATTTTTCCAGACTTTGGTTATTTGAGTTGATATACTCCATCACCGTTTCATTTATTTTAATCAGGTCTATGTACTTTCCACTAGGTTACTGGAAGTCATGTCTGGAGCTTGCACTGATTTTTGCTGAACAGTTGCAGCAATTTTCCAAGTCAGTGTTTTTCCTCACCTTTTGTAGCTGATTTTTTTTCAGGTCCTCTGTACTTCTTTTTTCCTGGCATTCAGGCAGTGCACGTACTAGCCAGTTACTGAAATTTACCCCGAAATACAAGTCCACTAGCTTTATCTGCTGATTTTCTGTTTTACACTGGGAGAGTTAGAATTAAGCTATTACTCAATGTGCAGCCATCTTGGAAGTCCTCCAAATGTCAATTTTTTTGAACATTACGTCAGAAGAGAAAATTTCCCAATGGGGTATTTACCTAACAAGAAGGAGGAGAAAATGATTATGCTCTGGAAACACAAGCTGACCAATGAACTGCAAGGATACTGAATGCATGAAGCACATCAGACTGCACAGCTAGAAAGAATTGAAGATTGTGTCAGATGCCCTTCTTATATTCCAACATCTATCTGCTACAGATGATGTAAAGACTCTGGAAATTGGGCCAGTCTTTGGCTTCTGCTTGGCAGTAAGACCCAAGAATCACTACTGCAACAATTCACTACAAAGATAATCCTTTGGTAACCCCCCCCCCCATTTATGCACCACATCATTACAATGCTGTTTGTGTACACTTGTAGAGGTCATGGAGACTAGAGATAATTTAAGACATTCAAAGTACTTAGCACTGCCATTACTTCTCTAACACTAATGTGCTTGTGTCTCTCTGTCTGTCTTGAGGATTTAACAGACCTTGCACTTTTACTCCTCAGGAAACCACTCCCCATACCAGGTCTGAGGCATCTGTAGCGACAGAACTACAGATGAGATGAAAGGGAGAATGAGAGACCTGGATCAAAACATACCTGGTCTACACACCAAAGAATTTCTCTCTATACAAATCCCAAAACAAGGACCTGAAAAGATAAAAGGTAAAGATGTAGAGTCCACAACATCAATGATCCTCATGCTTCCCATGGCCAGACTCCACATGAGAAAAATCTAGTAGTACCTCAGGTCAGACTGGACTCAACATCTTCACCCTTTATCTTTTCAGATCCTTGTTGGACTGGGAGGACTGTCCTTGCTCTCTGGAGGCTTCAGTAAGGTAGTCCATTTTAAATAATTTGTCTTTTTAGAGCCTCCTTGCAATTGCTTTTTAAAGTCCTTGCTGCCCAAATTGCTAATTGAAAATGGGACCTGAAGAGGAAGAGCATTTTCTATTTGCCTTAAAAAAGGAGGATTTAGAAAAAAACTGAGTTGCTCCTTGCCTTGAATCAGCTTTCCCCTATCATCAAACTTCTTAAGCATCTCAGCTGCACAAGGGCCAAAACAGAACTTCCTTGTCTTAGGGAGAATTTAAAATTTCAGTTTTAACATCCTCTTCTCATTAATGACCCAGAAACAGCAGCTCTGCATGAAAAATCAGGACAATCATAAGCACATTTTAAAACCTGGCTTTATAACATAAGAATTGCATGTTAGAGGCAGTCAAATAACTTTTTACTACAGAAGAAGGAAGGCCAAGCATTAACTTTTGAATGTTCTCAAAAATAAAAGTAAAAACGTTTAATATATGAGCTGGACAATTTAAAATTCTGAAAGTTAAAGTAGAAGAAGAATACACTTCCTTCCTCAAATTGTCAAAAACTTTCCCATTCTTGCCAGAGGGGAATGGCGTTATAGCAGCAGCAATCTGTTTCAGAAGCAATTTTAGATAGATAAATCACTGCTACATCTGCTTTAGGATTAGAAAACATATTTGTGTGTCTGTGGTACCCTTTATAATTTGTCAGACTTCTTGAGAAAGGGGGTTGACTGTCCGGTGTTAAACTAGAAGCAATGAGAAAAACATTCTCTAAAGTAGGCAACATGGAAGAAGCAGCTGCAGACCTAGACAAATCCAACACTAACAAATCACAATGCACTTTCTGTGCATTAGGAATTTTACTCTGCCCCCACTGTAAAAAAACTTCTTGGATAATGTCTCAGAAAAAAAGATGCATCTTCAAGAGGGGCATCTGAAACAATACCTTTCTCAGAGAATCAGAATGTTCAGTTTATATGAAATTCCTGAAGTAAAACCATCACCTTGGAATGCTTGCCTTTCTGACTGAAAATCAAAGTCAGAAAGAGCGGAACTGAAGAAGCAGGCAAAGAAAAAGCAGGAATGAGTTTCTTAGCAAATCGTTCTTGTCCATGGAAACAGAAATAGGAGATGGCTAGATTTTCTCACTATGTTCACTTTTCCAGGGAAACTCCCAAGAAAATGACTAACCATAAAGAAGCATACCCATTCCCAGACTTGGGTACTTTACCCAGGTTGTCTTTACCTGCCCCTTTGACTGAGAATGACAAAAGTGGTTGTCTCTTTCCCACAAAAGTCACAAAGGATGTGTCTATCCCCCCTCCACTGGCCCTTGGTGGCTGCAACACCAGAGGGACTAGGGGAAAAAGATGCGCAGTCTGAGGAACCAACAGTGGCTATTGCGGAGTCATCCACCAGCAGCTGAGGAGCATGCCTGACACCTAAGATCTCCCTTACAATGTTTTTTCAGACGGGGAAAGTAAAACACAGAGACCAGTAGCTGCCCCATAGGTTACTCTGAGAATGTGACTTCACAAATGGATACAGAGCATGAGCAAATCTGTAAACAGTAAAATAAAGAACAAATGATTTTGAGATAAGTAACCCGCTGACAGATCCATAAGCAAAATATCCTGCCTGTGACACAAACCTACATAATCTGTAGGAAATTTTCATAAAAAATAGAAACTTTTGCATAAAGGTTTGCTTAAGCATTCAGACACCAAAACTATCTCAGAAAGGAAAAGACCATCCAAAAACATTTAGTTTCCTAGTCATGCTAACATATATTTTATTCAACAAAATAAAAACTGTGGAAGGTGTTCCATAATAGAGGATTTACCTGCCCAGACTTGAAGGATCATTAGCCAACTGACAGTTTCAGAGGGGCCCACTGAAATATATTTCAACGGCAAGAAAGCTCTGACTATTACTTGGCATTCCCCTCAAGCTCCAGACAATTTGTGGAGGGCACCCTTTAGCTTTGAAAGCTGGCCGATCATTGGGGTAGGACCCAAACAGCTTAGGCTACTGCAACAGTGATTTAATGTTGAACATCTGAAAATCTGACTTGAATCAATCCAGAGCTTAAAGCTCCAATAATAAACTGAGATCAATCATGAACAATTTACCATAGAAGTAAGCTGAACTTTGATCATGTCAAACTTACAGAAGAACATAGCAAAGTCAAGAATGTCATCATATCATGTAAAATAAAAAACAGACAAAAATACAACAACAACAGAGTAGAAAGGAAACAGTAATACCAAGATGCTCTGGGACAAAGTAGCTGGTAGATACATCATCTCCTTGTCCCAATTTCAGTGAATGACCAACCGGTATGCAATTTTCATGACTGCAAAAAGTCATGTTATGCTCACAGATGCCTTTAAGTTTAACATGGCTGTAAACTGAGAAGTTTTTGGAGATCCTGACCATGACTATCCATCTTTTTAGTCTACATGGAATTTCTTCTGATGCAGAGTACAACTACTTGGACAAAGTCAAACCCAGGTCCCCATCCTTAAAAATCTTAATACCCAATTGCCTGGAAATTGCCACTTGGTCAACCACAGAAGGTTATATTACAGCTATTTTGAAGCAGGCACTCGTTGTGCCTTAAATCATCATTTGTAATGCACCCATCACCTCCCTTGAAAATCTCAGAAAAATGCGAGCAGTCTCAACTTCTGCACCTAACCAAATCAGACAATTTCCAGCTCTCAACATAGCTTTGGAAAAAGCAATAAACACATCTAAAGACAATGTAATTATGGCAAATGTGTGGGTGAATTCTTATACCTCTTGAAAGCTTCTGACACTGCGTACCACTCCTGGCGGATAGTGGTCTCATTGGCTATAGAATTATGTGGTACTCAAAATATTTAGGATGAAGACTGTCAGATAGAACAGAGACATCTCCCTGGAGTTCCACAAGGTTCATTTTTAGGACTACTGCTGCTTAAAATATTTGTGAATGACATGGTTAAACACCACAGAGATACATGGCTTACACAATATGCAGATCACTACACTTATCTTCCTGGGTGACCAAACTCGAGGTTGTCAAATCAAGGCTGCAGTTGTGGCTTGTAGCACTTTAATGTTAGCCAAATAGTCAGTGTATCTGTGCTGTTCCCTAAAACCAGTCTGTCTAATCATACAGTCATGTGGTCTTGTTTAATATTGGTCACACCCTGAATCAGTTATATTAATGTCTTAACATAACATCTCGAACTGCTCCAGTGAAGAAGTTACACTACTAAGCATGCTGGCTGTTTCAAATTTCAAATTTGACAAGCACCTGAGAAAGGCTGTGACCGGGGATCAACAAACTGATGCAGCACAGAAAGTAACGTTTCTCACAAAAATGCTAGGCTTTACACAGCTAACCAGCATATGCTTACTTCAATCTCCTGCATTCAGTCATTTTCTCATAGTTGTTCTTCCATCCCTCTACTGTACACTTGAACTAGACTATAAAAAATAAGCACAGTTTGTAGCAGGTCATCCCACCACTGCCTATCCTTAGATAATTGTCACTAGCTAGAATTTAAATCAGTAAATGTACCCGATGCAGCTAAACTTCATTCACAAACTCCTTCTGATTGGCCACTCTATCCCACTATATAACGTGGAGTATTAGCCAGAGTGAACTCATGCCACTCTTCAGGAGGCTTGCTAGTGTGCAGCAGATCAACAACAAATATGGAATTTATTGCTACTCTGTTTCTGTTGAAAAGCTTTGGTATCATCTACCCTAAAAACTCTGGTTCTTCACAAAGAAAAAAGCCTTCAGGTCAAAATTACAGAAACATGTGCATCTTATTAGTGTGGTATTACTTAACATCTTCCCTAGACATTCACTAAAGCCTGATTTGTCCTTCATAAGTGTTCAACTCTAAACTAGCAATACATTATATATATTTTACTGCAGTACACATATCTGTACACCGCTGTGTCCTGTAGGTTAGTATGTCAGCAGATCATAGCATTAATACTCATGCTACCTTGACAAGAATTCTACATCCAAAATTAACCTTCTTTACCTGCTATGCCATTAACTGGAAATCTTTAACAGCCTAGTTAAACCTGCTGTACCATTTATTTATTTATTGGCATTTGATTACCGGGAAAGTCCACTGTGCTGAAGAGCCCATTTTCAGTAGAGTCCCAGGGAGAAAAGCTCCAAATACATAATAAAAGCTTGAACAATTTAAATGTATGTTGAAATAGGTAAACATCACAATTTACATACTTATAACATATAAAAGTTAACAAAAAATGCACACACACACACACACACACACACACACACACATATATATATATATATATATATATATATATATGAAGAACATTACAATACTGACAAGTTTTCATGCATGCTTTTACTGTAATAAACATTTGATGCACAATTCTCTCTAATTACTTAGCCAGTCTGCAGTATGGTAAATGTTTAATATTGAAATAGTTCAGTGCCACACTGCCCTAAACAGGTGTCTGTTCATTTAGATCATCCTACTGTTGCTTTGGATATATTATGTCTTACATTCTTTTAGTTGTCCATAGTGGCACTTATCCCTCAGGACTCCAATGAAATGGAATTACCTAGTTAAGCATTCCTGGTTAATATATAAAGGCTTCTGTTAAGTGGTGTAAATATACACTATGAAAAATAAAACTGCTACAACTGTCAGAACATCAGGGAGAGACAGTCCATACATGTTGTTGTTGTGTACACTTACCATAAATGTAGACGTTCGAGTGTATTCAGTGTTGCAGTCATTACATTTGGGTAATCTGCTTGCAGGTTGCCCTCAGATGGCCTGATTAACAAAGTTTTGGGTCCTGCGTCGGTTGCTGTCCCTTCTTCCATGACTTCAGGTCGTCAGGGGTATAAAACATGCAGCCGACGCCATTACATCAGTTTTTCTTGCCCCAGATGTCAGGTGCCCCCCTAATGGGGAGCAAATAAACATAAAAACATAAAGGTATACCTACAACAAAAAGCAAATACACCAAAAAGGCTTTTAAGCACAGTAAAGGAAAGTAGAGGTAGAGCCAGAAGAAGTTAGGGGGCTGGAGGGAGGGTAACAAGGACTGCAACAGTGAATACACTCGAACATCTACATTTATGGTAAGTGTACACAACTGTACTATGTTCTTTGTGTTTCACTGTTGCAGTCATTACATTTGGGTAGATTCCCAAAGCTATGGTTGGGAGGTGGAGTTTATATAGCATTAGGTCCAGCTATAAGGCCCTGTAAAGACAGCAGTGGCAAAGCCAGCTCTGGATTTAGAGAAAATTGGCAAATGATAATGCTTGGTGAAAGAATGTACAGAACTCCAGGTAGCAACTTCTAGGATGTTCCTGGTGGGAACACCTCTGAGAAAGGCTGCAGAAGTAGATGCAGCCCTGGTGGAGTGAGATCTGATCCCCTGGGGAATAGGTTTTCCATGGTGCTTACAGAAAAAATGAATGCAATGGCTTATCCATTTAGAAATGGTTTGTTTTGAAATAGCCTTCACCTCTGCCCCTGCAGCAAATGCTACCAGCAGTTGTTCAGATTTTTTTTGAGGTTTAGTCCTGTCCAAATAGAATCTAAGTTGTCTGTGCACATCCAGGGAATGTATAATTCATTACCCCTTTGTTCTGTGGATTGGGAAATAAGATTGGCAAATGAATAGACTGATTAAGAGCCACACTGGATACCACCTTGGGCATGAAGGATGGACTGGTTCTGAAGGACACCCTGTCCGCATGAAAGATGATGAAAGGCTCCACTGCCATAAGGGCCTGTAATTCAGATATCCTTCTAGCTGTGACTGCTAAAAGGAAAGCTGTTTTCCAAGAAAGAAATTTTAAGTCTGCAGTAGCAGCTGGCTTGAAAGGAGGTAGAGTGAGTTTCTCCAATACAAAGTTAAGGTCCCAGGCAGGGGCTGGAGCTCTCCTGGGTGGTCTCAAAATTTTGACCCTTCTGAGGTACTGCTTGAGCAAAGGATGAGAGAAGAGGGGAGGTTCTGTGTTATAATGAGCTGAAATGGCTGAGGCGTGGATTTTAATGGAAAAAAAAGACAGGCCCTTGTGAAGCATTTCAGTTAAGTATTGCAAATTCTGAAGTACATTGGGCGCTGCTGTGCTCATCCCTTGAGACTGGTTCCAGGCACAGAATCTTTTCCATTTTTCAGCATAAGATTTTCTAGTACTAGGCCTCCTTGCCACTAAGATGACATCCATCACAGGTTTGCTGAGGGATGATAAGGGTGAGTTTAAGTAATTAGCCAGGCTGCAAGATTCAATGTTGGAAGCTGAGGGTGCAGAATCTGGTTCTCCTGCTGAGACAGCAGGGAAGGGGTCTGAAGCAGGTGCCATGGAGAGCAATCAAAATCATCCTTGGTTTGTCCTGTTTGACTTTTAGTAGAACTTTGGAGAGCAGAGGCAGTGGGGGGAAGGCATAGACTGATAGGTTTTTCCAGCTGAAGGACACAGCATCCACTTTCCAGGCTTGTTTGTGGGGAGTCCTTGTGCAAAACTTCTCCAATTAGAAGTTATGGGAGGAGGCAAATAGGTCTATGTCTGGGCTCCCCCATTCGCTTGTCAACATGTTGAAAATCCTTGGTTCCAGTTTCCACTCATGTGGGTCCATGAGGTTTCTGCTTAGTTCGTCTGCCTGTGTGTGTAATTTTCCTGGCAGGAATTGAGCTTGTAGGTGCACTTGGTATCGCAAGGCTGTGTTCCACAATGCCATGGCTAGTCTGCAGAGGGGGTAGGAATGTGTACCCCCCTGCTTGTTTATGTACCACATAACCGTGGTGTTGTCCGTCTTTACCATTAGTTGTCCTGGAAGAATGTAGTCCTTGAAGGCTGTCAGAGCATTCTGTACAGCTAACATTTTTTTTTGATTGATATGTAGGTGCATTTGACTTGGGTTCCATTTGCCCTGAATGAACTTCCCTGCCAGGTGAGCCCCCATGCATAGTCTGATGGATCTGTTGTTAGGGTTTGGGCAACAGGGGGTAGTGTGAATGGTAGTCCCTTGTTTTGGTGGCAGGCCTCTGCCCACCAGAGGAACTCTAGGCGTAGGCAAGGTACGATAGGAATCATTGTTTCTTATCTGTAAGAATGTTGACTCCATAGGCTTTTTAGATACCACTGTAGTTTCCTCATATGCAGTCTTGCATATGGAATTAGAAGAATGCGGGAGGCCATGAACCCCAAAGGCTTGCAGTATTTGTCTTGCAGATAGCAGAATTTTTGTGGCCACTTGTTTGAAATAGGTTATCAAATGAATTTGCATTTCTGGCGTGAGGTAAGCCATCTGGGAAGTTGTATTCAAGCTTGCTCCCAGGAATGTAATTTGCTGACAGGGTACCAGTTGTGATTTCTTTTAGTTTACGGTGTACCCCAGACAAGTTAGAACCCTTTTTACAAATGCCAGATGATTCAAAAGTATGCTCTGGCTTTCTGCCTGAATTAGACAATTGTCCAGGTATGGGTATATTTGAATACTTCTTTGCCTGCAAAATGCAATAACTGGAGTCAGGCACTTTGTGAATACCCTGGGCGCAGTAGACAAGCTAAAGGGCAGTGCAGATAACTGATAATGGATGTAGCCTGCTTTGAAGCGTAGGTATCTTCTGCAATATTCCCTGATTGGGATGTGGCAGGTATGTTTCTTTTAAATCTAGTTTTGCCAACCAGGCATCTTTGCCTAGCATAGGAAGTAATTGGTGAAGAGTCAGCATCTTGAATTTTGGAATCTCTAGAAAGGTGTTTAGAATAGACAGGTCCAAAATTGGACGCCATGATTTGTCTTTTCTGGATACCAGGAAAAGTCTGGAGTAGAAACCTTGTCCCTTTTCCTCTTCTGGTACCAGCTGAATAGCCTCCAAGCTTAAGAGAGAAAGTACTTGCTTTTGAGCCTCTGCCCACTGATTTGGGGGCAGGTCTGACCAGAGCTTGAGCAGAGAATGAGAGAAGAGGGGAGGTTCTGTGTTATAATGAGCTGAAATGGCTGAGGCATGGATTTTTATGGAAGAAAAGGACAGGCCCTTGTGAAGCATCTCAGTTAAGTATTGTAAAATCTGAGGCATACTGGGCACTGCTGTGCTTACCCCTTGTGATTGATTCCAGGCACAGAATCTTTTCCATTTGTCAGCATAAGATTTTCTAGTACTAGACATTCTTGCCTTCAAAATGACATCCATCACAGGTTTGCTGAGGGATGGTAAGGGTCAATTTAGGTGATTAGCCACGCTGCAAGATTCAAAGTTTGGAGCTGAGTGTGCAGAATTTGGTTGTTCTGCTGAGACAGTAAGTAAGGTGTCTGAGGCAGGTGCCACGGTGGAAGGTGTGACACATTGCGCAGGAGTGTACACCAGTGTTGGCGAGGCCAGTCTGGAGCAATCAAAATCATTTTTGGTTTGTCCTGTTTGAGCTTTAAGTAGAAATTTGGAGAGCAGAGGCAGAGGAGGAAAAGCATAGACTGATAGCTTTTTCCAACTGAAAGATAGAGCATCCACTTTCCAGGGTTTTTTGTGATGAGTTCTTGTGCAGAATTTGTCCAACTGATGCATCTTTTTGCCTCACCCCAGAACTATGTCTGGACTCCCCCATTTGCATGTCAACATGTTGAAAATCTGTGGTTCCAGTTTCCATTCATGTGGATCCATGAGATTTCTGCTTAGTTTATCTGCCAGAGTACTCAGCTTTCCTGGCAGGAATTGAGCTTGTAGTTGTATTTGATAGGTCAAGGTCATGTTCCACAATGCCATGGCTAGTCTGCAAAGGGGTTAGCAGTGTGTACCCCCCTGCTTGTTTATGTACCACATAACTGTGGTGTTGTATAACTGTCCTGGATGAAGGTAGTCCTTGAAGGCTGTCAGTGCATTCTGTACAGCCAGCATATCCCTTTTTGATTGATATGAAGATGCATTTGAGTTGGGCTCCATTTGCCCTGAATGCACTTCCCTGCCAGATGAGCCCCCCAAGCATAGTCTGATGCGTCTGTAGTTAAGGTTTGGGCAGCAGGGGGTGGAGTGAATGGCAGTCCCTTGTTTTGGTGGCAGGCCTCTGCCCACCATTGGAACTCTAGTTGCAGGCAAGGTATGATAGGAATCATTGTTTCCAGGCTGTGACAATATTGACTCCATAAACTTTTTAAGTACCACTGAAGTTTCCTCATATGCAGTCTTGCATATGGAATTAGAAGAATGCAGGAGGCCATGAACCCCAAGGCTTGCAGAATTTGACTTGCAGATAGCAGGGTTTTTGTGGCCACCTGTTTGAAGTAAGTTACCAAATGAATTTGCTTTTCTGACGCAAGGTAAGCCATCTGGGCAGTTGTACTCAAGCTTGCACCCAGGAATGTAATTTTTTGAGAGGGTACCAGTTGTGATTTTGTTTCGTTTATGGTGTACCATAGACAAGTTAGAACCCTTTTTACAAACGCCAGATGTTTTAGAAGAATGTCCCTGTTTTCTGCCTGAATTAGACAATCATCCAGGTATGGATATATCTGAATATTTATTTGCCTGCAAAATGCAATTATTGGAGCCAGGCACTTTGTGAAGACCCTGGGCGCAGTAGATAAGCCAAAGGGCAGTGCAGAGAACTGGTAATGCAAGTAGCCTGCTTTGAAGTGGAGGTATCTTCTGCAAGATTCCATGATTGGGATATGCAGGTAAGCCTCTTTTAAATCTAGAGTTACCAACCAGGCATCTTTGCCTAGCATAGGAAGTAACTGTTGAAGAGTCAGCATCTTGAATTTTGGAATGTCCAGAAATATGTTTAGGGTAGATAAGTCCAGAGTTGGACGCCATGATTTGTCTTTTCTGGGTACCAAGAAAAGTCTTGAATAGAAACCTTGTCCCTTTTCCTCTTCTGGTACTGGTCGAATAGCCCCCATGTTCATGAGGGACAGTACTTGTTTCTAGGCCTCTGCCCACTGATTTGGGGGCAGGTCTGGCCATCCGTTTGGGATTAGCAACGTGTGGAAATGAAATCTGTATTCCTGGGATACTATATTTAAAACCCATTTGTCCTGGGTTATAAGTTGCCAGTTTCTTGCATGAAGTGACAGTTTACCCCCCAAAGGGGCTAAAAGGTAAGTGCTTGGTAAGTGTAATGGGAAGTCATTGGCGCGATATTTAAAATTTTCTGAAGAAGTTGGTGAAGAGTCACCGACGAAAAGCTACATCAGTTTTTGGCTTAAATAAATTTATTACTTGAGCGTTTGTAGACCAAGAAACTGCTTGAAACCACCACGAACAAAAATATAAGTCTGATTTATTAATAAAAACGAGCGCTTTCACGCACACAGGTGCGCTTCATCAGGTTACTTGAGCGTTTCCAAGCGTTTTTTTGCCTCATTTGGATTACTTATTTGCTGGATTCGAGGTGAATTGATCTGCAGGCTTCGTTTCAGAAGTTTGTTTTGTTGTCAATATTAGAGCCGCTCAGTGGTTTTTGTGTAGAAGCAATGTCGATCATCACACCAGAATCTACGCCCAATGCGGAAGCAGGGGATTTAACTCTATCAACCTATTTACCCAGAAGGTTGATGCATTATTTCAGTGAATTGATGATATTGCTGGATCTTCGCAGAATTTGTCAGGAACTTGTTTTCTTTCAACATGGTCTCCACATGCCGAGTCTGCTGGGACTCAGGAGTGCCCATTCAATGGAATAGAAGCTGGTAGATTAGCGGACAACGTAAATACCAGTTCATCACAACATAAACTTATTGGGGAAGGGGCAGGAGCAACTGTTAATTGTGTCGAATTGAGCCAGAATAATCAAAGGGATACAGTACCCTTTAATGTTCCAAGTTTAGTAGGGATGGACCAGGGTAGAACACAGCACAATTTAAACCAATGGTTGAAACGCCCCTTCCCACTCTATAATTCAAATGATGGTTTCAGCTCTGATCCAAGTTTTTTAGAAGGCACTGATTTGCCACAAAAATTAAATGCCTTCGATCAAAAACTTATTAAAAACTTAGGAAATTACAACTGGAGGTGGCCTATTTTGGAGAATGCCAGCGTGCCAAAATAGTACCCAAGGGCCTTCGTTCCTGGCAGTACCTCACAGGACTTGAAGATGGTTCTACCGTTCATAAGGACCTCCTTTTACTTTTTGATAGACATGGATCAGAACTTAAATAAATTAGTAAACACTACCAGGAGGCACTTAACATCTTGACAGAAGAGACAAATTTTTTGAGGTACAGATATGATTACGAACGGGTCTACAAGAGTATTGATCAACACATAGATAAAATTACTGCCACAAAAATCAAGAAACTCCAAAGGGACATCAAAGCTTATAAGGACGGAGTGGCATATCCTAAACCCTCTAAATCCCAAGGCAATTTTAAAGGGATTTCTACTCGAGCCCTGGTGGGCCCGAGTGGAACTCATGATTCTAGTCCTAATTTACATAACCAAGATCAAGATGAAGCCTTTGAAGTACCCCTTGGAAGTTCAGATCAAGAAAACCAGATTAGAAGGAGCGATCATTTAGCCCTACAAGGTAAGACATCCAACCCCCCACATGAATCTGAGAGTACAAATTTTCGGAACCCAGCCTCACCACCACAGCAGTCACCGAACCGGAAGAACAGGAACAGATACAGGACCAGGAGGAATTAAATGGGTCTATGAATGATTCTCCATCTGTGGACCAACCCCCATACGAGATAATATCCAATACGGGGATGGATTTTAAAATCTTTAATTATTCTAACTTTGTATTCCCACAACCACTGGTTGATTTTTTAGCCAAGGGTTTATCTTTTATACCAACTTGGAGGGCATGTGTGGCTAAAACTATGATAGACTTAAAGCTCTTTGTGAGAAAGCTAAACTTACATCTTTTATTGGGGGATATGCCTACCCCAAACAAGCCCTTTTACATACCTAGCACTTATAACCCCCCTTTACATCCCTCCTTGAGTATTTTTGAACAGTTGTGTGATTTGGATATTTGATTCTTATTAAACTCTAAAAGGGTTGTCAACCATAATACCAAGGAGGAGAAGTTTTTACTGGATTAATTATGCAACTCCACAGTTAGAGTTATACAGCCAGATAAGGGAGGGGGGGGGGTTTCTTGGCTATGGATGTCAATGATTATACCAACAGGATGTCAACAATTTTGGCCTCTATTACATATCAAGAGGTATCTAGAAAAGATATGTTTATTTGTGGGGCTATTGATTTGGATGTGTTTAATTTCATTTCTACACCTAACCCAAAAATACCAGTTCTTTTTGGTAATCCAAAGATTCATAAAAACATTCAGGACCCCCCCTATGCGTCAGTTGGTCAGTGCAAGAGGGAGCATGACATATGCTGTGGCTAAGGTTGTGGATACAATCTTGAAGAAGTATGTTTCCAGTGAAGTCCAGATTTCTAAGGATTCATGGTCATTTCTGGCTAGAGTTGGCAAAACTCCATTCAGCACAGATAGCCACTTCCTAACTATTGATGTGATAGATTTATACTCATCTGTCCCTCATGATGTGGCGGTGGAATGGATCCAAGCGATCATGAGTATTAAACAAGCACCGACCAAAGAAATCTTAATGGTTGGGGATCTCTTGGACAGTATTCTAACATGTATTTTTTTTCGTTCAATAATAGATGGTTCCACCAACTGATAGGGGTACCTATGGGATCCCCCTGTGGGGCCAGTGTGGCAAACCTGGTGATGGTTTTCTGGGAGAAGAAATTTGTATTTCCCAATGTTATAATACAAGAAAAAGCTTTATTATACACTAGATTTTTGGATGATATTTTTATTATCCTAAAGGGGGACAAGGAAGTGGCTGAATCGCTAGTCGAAAGTTTTAATATCTCCACTGAATTTCTGAAATTTACTTCAAATTTTTTCGAAGGATAGGATTGCATACTTAGATGTGGAGTTGTTCACAACCCAGGGTTGTTATCTAGCTAAAATACATCGAAAGACCACATTTTCCAACTGTTATTTGCACTTTGCCAGTAATCACCCATTCTATCAAAAGAAATCGATAATCAAAGGTCAGTTGGTCAGGGCGGCTAGAATGGTGTTGAGGGATAGTGACTTTCAAGAGGAATGCCACTTCATCAGACATCTTTTTGCCAATAGGGGTTATCATGATAGCCTGATCACGAAAATGTGTAAAGAGGTTTTCATCAAGAGGGAAAATGGCATATATCTACCTGTTTTAAGTCAGTCTGTTGCTGAGCCTACTTTGCTACCACAAAACATTCACTTTAACAGTGTTTACTCCTGCAGTTTTATTACTACTTACAATTTGAATGCGGGAGAAATAGTTTCTATCATTAAGAAGAATTGGGGTTTTCTTGTTCTGGATAACCAAGGCTTCAGCCAGTTAGGTCCTTATCCCAAAGTGACCTTCAGGAGAGGCCCAAATATAAAGAATATGTTGGAAATGAAGCCCAAAAATGTCATGGTTAGAACTGGTATGTTCAAATGCAGTATGTGCAAATACTGCCGGTTTGTTCAAGCAGGTACTCATTTTATGGTCAGAGAGACCAAATATAACATCAAGGCGAGATTTAATTGCTCAAGTGCTGGTTTACCTGGCCAAATGTTCTTCGTGTCCCGTATTCTATGTAGGCAAAATGGACCGGAGGTTACAAGAGCGCCTATATGAACATTTATATGCTATTAAAAAAGAAAAAAATGGACAATGCATTGGCGAAGCACATTAAGGAGAATCCTGACCATGAATTTAATTTCATGGCCATAGACCAGATGGTTTTGGATAATAGGAGGGGTCCTGAATCATTGCTGTTGGAATTGAAGGAACTGATGTGGCAGTTAGAACTTGAAGCCTACCATTTTCCAGGTTTAAACAGTATATCGTCTATCACTAGTGTATTAAACGTAGGATATAAGGTTTGAATTTATTATTTTAATTTAGTTGTCAATTAGTAAGTTTGTTTTCGCTTGCTATTTAGATATTTTTAAATGGAATAATAACCAAGTATTTTAATTAATAGCAGTTTTGCTTGTACGCTGTCTTTATGTTGTAATAATAGGTAATGGCAGCTGTGGTTTCAATGTATTTAAATAGTTACTTTATGTGATAAATAGTAGACAAGCCATTGATAGATATGATATTATATTTGTTTAATTTAAAGTCTATCTGTACTTCAATATTTTAATGAAGGAGAGCGTGTTGATTACGTTATTTTATAAAACATTTAAACACGTCACATCAGTGGCGCGATATTTTAAATTTTCTGAAGAAGTTGAAGAAGAGTCACCGACAAAAGGCTTCATCGGTTTTTGGCTTAAATAAATTTATTACTTGAGTGTTTCCAAGCGTTTCTTGCCTCATTTGGATTACTTATTTGCTGGATTTGAGGTGAATTGATCTGCAGGCTTCATTTCAGAAGTTATCTTTTCCTCTTCTGGTACTGGTCGAATAGCCCCCATGTTCATGAGGGACAGTACTTATTTCTAGGCCTCAGCCCACTGATTTGGGGGCAGGTCTGGCCATCCGTTTGGGATTGGCAACGTGTGGAAATGAAATCTGAATTCCTGGGATACTATATTTAAAACCCATTTGTCCTGGGTTATAAGTTGCCAGTTTCTTGCATGAAGTGACAGTTTTCCCCCCAAAGGGGCGGCTAAAAGGCAAGTGCTTGGTAAGTGTAATGGGAAGTCATTGAGACTGCTTACCATAGGGAGGTGCCTTGTTGTTTCCAGATTTGGAGGAGGAGGCACCCATTGTTTTGCTCTAAAAGTCCCTTGTGACTGAAACCTGGAACCTTTGGAATGTCTGGAGTTGACTTGAGTGGCTCTAGTAGGTACTGGAAAGGACCACTTCTTAGTAGGCCAGTGCCTACTAAATCTTGGAGGTTGCACTTGTAAGAAATCTTTCACAGTTTGCACAGATTTAGCTTTATCTTCCATCTTTTTTAAAACTTCTTCAGCCTTATTACCAAAGAGACGGTCCTGTTGTAAAGGAGCATCCAACAATTTTGCTTTAACATGATCAGGCAGAGTTTGCTCTTTGAGCCAAGCATACCTTCTTAGCACAGACCCAGTTACAGCAGCCCTGCAAGAGGCCTCCAAAGAATCAAAACCACATTGCAAAGTATGTTTTCCAACTTGTTCAGCTGAATGCAATAAATCCTGTAAATCTTTATTTTCCACACAGTCAGAAATTAACATCATTTTCTGTTTAAGCAGTCCCATGATATGCTGTTGATATTTAAGCATATGAAATTGACAGTTTAAAACCCTGATTGTCAAGGGTGCAGAAGTGTAAACCTTCTTACCCCATCTATCCAACGCCCTGGAATCTCTATCAGAAGGGGTAGGATTTTTAGCAGTAGAGGCCTTAATGCCCTTGGGGCCCTGAGAAATGATTTCAGGATCTGCAACAGGATTTTTGAAAAGGAATTTGTGGGAGTCAGGAACCCTGTAGTATCTGTCTGGCTTACAAGGAGCCATCGTCAGAGAATCAGGAGCCATACTAGACTCAGAAAAAACATCATCGACAATGTCTAGAACAGTAGGTATAGCCAAAGGCCTATGCTGAGGAAGAAGAAGAAAATCCCTCAGTCTCTTTTTAGATTCAGAGAAATCCTGACTCTCCCAGTGGAAATCCCAGTGGAAATATTCCCTTAAGGTATGTATAAGTTTCCCCAAAAGAAAAATCCTCAGAGGGAGAAGCAGAAGGAATGGAATCTTCTGCATCAGAGTCCTGATAAGTAGGTATAGTCAAATCCTGTTCATTACAAGAGGCAGAAGAAATAGAACCCTGCTCAGAAGATTCATAATTAATGCCTTGCCCAGGGCTCTTAGAAGGGAGGTTGGCTACCCCTGATCAGTGTAATGCACAGCGGCTTCAGACCCATCTAAGGTAGAGACATCCGCGGGTTCCATAATTGAAGCATCTCGCGGCATGCCGGACTCCGAATGGGTCTCAGTAGAGGCCTACGAATCAGAAGTAGCGGGTATCAGGGGCTGCGAAAGCGCCTCACTGAGTACCGGCAAACTGGCGACTGGCTTAGGAGAAGCATCGTCATCAGTTTTGGACCTCGATGGCCTGTCTGTGTTTTTCTTTGCGTTTTTTAGGTATTCCGGTAGTCAGATTGCTAACCGACGACATTTCTGGATAATTAAAGCGTGAGCCAAAATATTTAGAAACAAAAATATACTGACATTTAATAGCACGTTGATTAAATTTAGTACAAAACCGACAGCAAGGTATGTTGTGGTCAGGGCCTAGGCAAGGAATACAGTACAAATGAAAATCCTTATGAGGTATTTGCTTCCCACAAATAATGCAATTATTAACTTCTACTGACATCGGCAAGGAGCAAGAAAAAGTTTCCCCAACGGGTTACTTAGCTTTTTAGCTGAAGACTTTGGTTCTGAAACTCGAAAATGAAAATTTCAGGAGTTGGCCGACCGGCACTTGCGAACTGATTCTGCTTCGGGCACCGCGCGGCAAGAAAGACTGATGTAATGGTGTCGGCTGCATGTTTTATACGCCTGACAACCTGACGTCATGGAAGAAGGGACAGCAACCGATGTAGGACCCAAGACTTTGTTAATCAGGCTGACTGAGGGCAACCTGCCAGCAGATTACCCCCAAATGTAATGACTGCAACAGTGAAACACAAAGAACATCATCTCCTCAGATCTCAATTACCGCCTTCCTGGATAGACGTGACTGCGAGTGGGCTAGAGCATTAGTTTCAGATAAGTTTGTAGTTTTCAATTCCCCCTTCAATTTCCTCTTAAAGCCTCCTCTCTAAATAATTTTCTACCTCCTCTCCCAGTATTTAGAGCATTAGGGTTCCCTTCCCTCTCTCCCGTACAGCCATTGGACTGCATTCCTTTTTCTTCTTGGTTTAAAAAAAAAAAAAATTTTAATGTATTTTTGACCTTATTGTTGCTTTTGTTGCTGCTGCTGTTAGCAGGGGGTTGATAGCATTATCTGTGTGTGTGGCTCCTCTCTACTACGTGTGTGTGTGTGTGTGTGTGTGTGTGTGTGTGTGTGTGTGTGTGTGATACGACTGGGCCAATGGTGGATAAACCCACTGGCTTCAAGAGATGTACCTCTTGTGGGCACAAAATTCCAAATTCAGATGCCCACAAAAGGTGTGCCTACTGCTTACATGCCTTTCATTTTGAGCAGGACTGTGAGACTTGTGCGGGCTTCAACCCCAGCGCTTTGGCAGATCACCACAACAAGTTAATCTTGAATGGGCCTTCTGACCTCGTCTGGAACTCAAACTCCCACAAAACCAGGAGCTTCAAAGGACTCCATGAAGCAACGCCCCTCCAGCCTCCCCGGTGGTATCTGCTTCTGGACTGGGAAAGACAAAAACTATTGGATCTGTCTATCAGATCAGAAGAAAATCAGACCTCCCTCAGATCGGACTCTTTTTCACCTGATGTGACTTCACCGCAGACCGAACCTCCAAAGGTTTTGGAGCTGAAAGGACCATTGGATCCATCCAAGACAGTTTTGATTCAAAGTTCTCCATCTCTGATCAAATCTTCTTTGGATCTGAAGGCATCGGATCAAAGATGTTGGAGCCATACACCAAAACGCAGCAAGTCTCCTTCTCTGGCTAGGTCTACTCGCTCTTTGGTAGCTTCTAGATCCTCTACAGACTTTCTCGTTCTGAGATGAACAGGATGATGAGGAGTTTATTCAAGGCTCAGATCGAGATGGGGCTTTTACAATCCCTGACCCATCTTGGATCCCTGAGAGCCCCGCCACCCTTGTTAGCAGCTCCTCTTCCAATCAGACCACCTGCTTCGGAACCCCAGAATCCAGATTCCTTGACAGAGACATCATCGGAGCCGAGAAGAGTACTTTCCTCAACTCCGGCAGTGTCCCAGACTGGCTTACTTCCGATGCTGTTGGAGCAGAGTGGGTCCCAGACCAGAGGTGACGGCGTAGGCTCCATGGGGGTGGTTTCAGCACTGACCTGGTCAGATCTGTCCCTTCCCCTATGGGCTTCGGCTCTTGACAGTTCGGGGCCAGTGTGGTCCGGAGGCAATGAATCAAAGTAATGTCTTCCCTTTCTCCTCAGGAGTTTTCAGCTTCGAGGAGGGAGAGGGAAGAATCCCCAGGTTTGTTGGCTTTTCAGGTAGCAGAGACGGCATTCTCTAGACCTAGAGATGTGTCTCCTCACCCCCTGTAACCTATACAGCCTTCATCTGGTCTGAGCCTTGGCCCCAATTGTTCTGTCCATGCTCAGCCTGCCCAGGAGGTTCTCCAAGTCCCTTCCTCTACTCTTCAGAGTCTTCCCCTGTCTATTCCACGGTGGAGGTACATCGGAAGATGACATGCAAGAAGTAGCATGTTGACTCCCCTCTGCAGTCTCTGACAACGGACACCGATTTTGATGAGGCAGAAGGACCCCATCGATCATCACCCAATGACGTCTCCTTCAGAGATATCCTAGAAATCCATAAGCAAAAGGGTGGATGTGGTCTTCCTAACCTCCTCCTTCTGAGGAATCTGTGTTTTTGGAGGTTTTTGGTGTGGGTCCATTTACAACCTGGGTTACCCCACCGGCAGACAAACTTATTGATCTAGTTTCCCGCAGTGCTTGGAAGGAGCCAGACACCATGGAGTCTATGCCTCCAAGCCCGCTGACAAGTTCTTAGGCTCTCTGTCTGATTACCTCCATTGCAGCAAAGGCATTCCAGCTGATGCTATCACAGTATCAGCAACCACTAAGAAGAAACTAGTGGAACAGAGCTCCTCCCATCCACCTCCTGAACAAGGAGTCTCAGGTGTTGGACAGATACAGGAAGGGCGTCTAAGCCTTGGCTACTTTTACGGTGAGAGATTTGAATTATTTGCCGGTTCTCAGGACCCTTCAAGGCATTATTTAATAATGCCCCCTTTGATGGTTCTTCCTTGTTTGGACTGTCAGTTAAAGAAACACCTACCCACAATAAGCAAGAGGAAAAGACTCTGCTGTAGGGATCAAGTCTTCCTTCCCTAAAAGGCCTTTTTCCAGGAACCAGCGCAGTAGGTGCAGGAAGTTTCAGAGTTCTTTCCAGGGCTCTCACAAAGACTCCTCGTCCAGAGGCAGAGGATGAGGTATGAATGGGAGATGCCACCCTAGAGGCAGAGGTGGGTATGCAGAATTAGAGCTTCAGAGAACCTTTCTCTGACGAGCCCTATTAGTGCTCCGGAAACTCTGCCGGACTCTCCTACTCTGAAAGCAGTCGGGGGGCAATCTTTCATTGCACCTACTCACCTGGATGAAGCTAACAATGACATCTGGGTACTAAAAAATAATTTCCAGAGGCTATTACATTCCCTTTTTCCTTCTTCCACCCTCCCTCCCAAAAGGAATCTCATCAACGTTCCACCCAGTCAAGAGGGTGTATGCCATGCAAGAAGTTCAAAAAACTTCTAGACAAGAGCGTCATCCAACAGGTCCCAACAGAACAGCGAGGATGCAGAACTTACTCACTTCTTTTTGGTGACAAAAAAGACAGGGAACTTAAAGGTGATATTACACCTGAGCAAACTAAATCTGTAGGTCAAGAAGTCAAAGTTTTACAAGCTGATGGTTCAGTCCATTCTGCCTTTACTGCACAATGACGACTGGATGTCGTCTATAGATCTCCAAGTTGCATAATATCATTTAAAGATCAACAGACGCTCCAAGAGACACTTGCACTTCCGGCTGGGAGCCAATCATTACCAATTCAGGGCACTACCATTCAGACTCACCACAGCCCCCCGGGGTGTTTACCAAATGTATGTCAGTAGTGGCAGCTCACCTGAGACTGCAAGGATTCCACGTGTTTCCGTAATTAGACAACTGGCTCCTAACAGCACTATTAAGGCATCAAATGGTACAAGCAACGCAGTACCTATTGCACACCTTCAGTCAGCTGGGGATCTTAATAAATTCAGAGAAGTCAAAACTAACATCTGTGCAAAGAATAAAGTTCACAAGAACGCAACTGAATACAATTTCTCAGATAGCAGCTCTACCGTTGCAGCACGTGTCATCCCCGAGACAGCAAGTCCAAGTCTTACTGAAAACACATGAAGTCCCACCAAGATTCATAAGAGCTCTAGGTTCCATGTTAGCTGCCTTATTTCTAGTACCACTGACAAGATTTTTAATGTGAGTATTTCAGTGGACTCTAGCAGTTCAGTGGTCCATTCTGTAACAACCAATAAATGTCCCAATCAAGCTGACTCCAGTCTGCAGATGTCATTTTCAATGGTAGATGCTATAGGACAACTTTTATCTGGGCAGGCCATTTTCCCTTCAACAGCCACAGTGACCATGGACACTTCCTTGTTGGGGTGGGGGGACATTACTAAGGAAGACTGTTCCAAGACAGGGGTCTCCAACAAAGACCAAATTGCACATAAATATTCTACAGATGAGAACAGTCCTACTGGCACTGCAAACTTTCCAAGACTGCCTACCTCTAGGGAGGATAGCAATTCACACAGGCAACAAGTCAGTAGTCTGGTACATCAACAAATAGGGGGACCTCTTTCATACCAGCTATGCAGAGAGGCCATGAGTGTGTGGAAATGGGTGATCTCTTCAAACCACTTTCTTATTGCAATGCACATTCCCGGGGAGACTAACATTCTAGTAGACAGACTCAGCAGATCTATTTTGAGTCCACACGAGTGGTCCCTAAATCAGTTGGCAGCAAATCAAATCTTCCGCAGATGGGGTCAACCTTGCTTTGATCTTTCTGCATCTCCCTGAACATCAAATGCAGCAAGTACTTCGCTCTGATTTCTCCAAGAGGGGAGTCACCCATGGATGCTCTAGTACATAATTGGCCTCCGGGTTTCCTGCACACCACCCCCAATTCCTTTGATTCCAAAAGTCCTACAGAAAGCCAAGCAAGTTAAAGAGTACTCTAATATTCATTGCTCTTTTCTGGCCTTGTCGGGGTATGGTACCCCTTCCTACAGTCTCACGCCAAATATCCACCATGGATACTGGATCCCAGACAGGATTTGATTTCTCACCCATTCAGAACAACCTCCCAACTTCAGATCCTATGACTACCTGCTTGGTTCTTCCACTTCTAAAGAAGTCCAGGCTGGTCTCCCCTGTCCAGGAAATCATACTTGCATCTCACAAACCTTCTATAAAAAGTGTGTGCAACAGCAAATTGAATACATTTTCTGTGTGGGCATTGAAACAGAACACTAACCCTTTTTCAGCTTCCATCTTGGCTATTCTTCCCTTCCTGAGTTCTCTTTTTCAGGATGGAGCAATTTTTTCTAAAATCAAGTTACAATAGGCAGAAACGGCAAACTTCCACGTTGCAGAAGATTCTACTTCATTAACTTTCATTTCAGCATCCAGATTATGCAAAGCCTTTATGAAAGGGATTTTCCTTCTCAAGCCCCCAATTAAAGATTCTTCCCCTCCTTGGGATCTGATGCCAATACTACAAGGTATCACTCAAAGACCTTTTGAACCGGCTGACTCCTGTGACATAAAATTTCTATCATGGAAGACCATTTTTCTTGTAGCCATTACTTCAGCCACAAGGATGTTGGAACTTCAGACCTCATCTTCCAAACCACCTTATATTACCTTTTTTTAAAAGGCACAGTTTCTCTGAGGATGAACCCCTCCTTTATGCCTACGGTGGCTACACAAAATAAGTCCATTCATCTTCCAGTCTTCTTTCCCAATCATTCCAACAAGGGCAAATATATGCTCCATCTACTCGACATTCATAGACAGTTGCTTTTCTATCTGCACAGGACAAAGGAACATGGAAAATCTGAACAGCTATTTATTTCTTTTTTACCCAATTGGCTAGGATAAGCAGTATCTAAAGTAACCCTAACGAAATGAATCACCAACTGCATTTTCACCATCTATTCCTTGAAAGGCTTACAGCTGCCTCATCCACCAATAACTCATTCTGTCAGGTCAATGGCCACTTCCTTGGCATTTTCTGCTAGAACCTCTATTGATGAAATTTGTGCTGCTGCAACTTGGTCCAATGCCTGTCTTGCATTACAAATTGGATTTAGTATCCTGAGACAGAGCAGCCTTTGGCTCTACAGTGCTCTGGCATATTCTTCTATAGGGGCCATCCAGGAAATCAAGTAGCTGGGGACAGTGACCCAGTCTTGAGGAAAAATAAAAATGACATCAGATTTAGGAGTTACATACTTACCATAACTTGGTATCTGTGTTGTTCAATTTCATTCTTCCTCGCATCCCACCCGACCTTCCCCCTTCCAGGAAGTCGGCGGCATGTGGAGGATTCAGATTTCCTTAGGCTACCTTTTTTGAGCTCCAGGTTAAGGGTGGTGTCCTTCTGTTTGTAAATTACATTTCTATATTTTTCTTTCTTTTTTTTCCTGGGGCAGTAAACACAATATGAGGAGTTAGGGGTGTGGGAGGAGCTTGACACTTGAGGCATCATTCTTTTGGAATGGCCTGATCAGATCTGATGTTGGGTCCCACTACCGAGTCATGAGAAAGAATGAAATTGGACAACATAGATACCAAGTGAAATTGGACAACACAGATATCAAGTTATGGTAAGTACATAACTCCTATTTAACACAAGCATTGAGATCTAGCAAGTAGACTCTACTTTGCATCTTACCTCTTGATGATGCTATGCATTTTTTTAATGTAAGCTTCCTAGATTTTCTACATGGCATAGCCCTTTCTGTAAATCAAGGTTAGACTGAAGAACCTCCCTTGCATGTCACCCACCCTTGATTAAGAGCATGATGTCACAGAAAGACCACTTTAGGTCCAAATATCTGCAAACAAAGCACTCTGCCAACCTTATGAAAATATACATAGACAAGAAATAAAGCAAAGATGGCTACCTTTATTTGAAAACAAAACTTCAGGAAGAACATTGAGCCAATGCTCATAATTCTAGCAAGAGACATAAACCCATACA